>NC_056627.2:107879647-108179647 GCF_002870075.4 Lactuca sativa
ATTTTCTTGTATTCTCCCCCATAAAACATATGAAAACCGAAAAAGAGGGGTATGAAGCTCACCTTGAGTTGTGTTTTCGGTTTTGAAGAGAGAAAAGAAGAAGATTTCGATCCTAGCAAGTCTTCTTGGTAGATCTCGAGTTTAGTGACTTCTAAGGTGCAAGATCACAAGTTGGAATAGATTTAGAAGAGATTTTTGATAAAACAAAGAGTCTAAGTCATAGATCCAAGTATGAACTTACCTTAGATGATGAGTTTTGTGGAAAAATCTCTTTGAAAGCTTCCGAGATCTCGAAAAAGAGGAGTGGAGAGAGTTTCCTTTGAGAGAGTTTGAGTGAAGTGTGTGTGTGTGTGTGTGTTCGGCCGAGAGGAAAAAAGAGAGAAGAAGAAGAGAGAAGTGAGGTTAAATGGAAGTATGCGAGTTGCATGGATGTTTGATGTATAATAGCTAGTTATCTATCAAATAAAAATGATGTGGCAATAAAAGTCAACCCTTTTTCTTGGGTTGTAGTTTGGGCCGAGAGAGAGGAGAAAAGAGAAGAAATTTTTGGGCTTTTTGTTCTTAAGCCCATATTATAGTTAAGCTAGATGATGCTTGACCTAATTAAATCAAGGTGTAATTTTTATGACCTATTAGGGCTAAATTAATTTGGTTGTGACCTATTAAGGCCCAAAATATTATGTTTCATGTATATGGGCCCATTTAGGGCCCATTAGAGAGTTCTAGATTCAAGTTGGATAATTTGGAAGTTTATTAGTCCATTAGGCCCAATAAGGAATTCCTAGTCCAAAATGAACTCAAATTGGGATTTGAAACGTTTCCAATTATTTGTTGACCATTTGTAGGGCTAGAATGTAGTATTTGATGATGTTTTGTTGTTATAGAATGAGCATCATGCATGCTTTCATGTTATTGATTCATAGTAGTTATAAGTGTTGTAGTTACAAGGCACCAAAATTTCTAGTTGCGACATCATCCCCCCCGTTAGAGGGAATTTCGTCCCGAAATTCTTTTGAAAACTAGATTTAAGAATGCGGGAATAGATGAGGGTACTTTTGCTTCATTTGATCTTCGCATTCCTATGTGAATTCTGGTCCGCGTCTCGCGTTCCACCGAATTTTCACTATTGGATTGCGGCTCTGTTTGGTACGCTTTACATCTCGGTCCATGATTTCAACCGGCTCTTCGATGAACAGAAGGTTCTCATTGATTTCGATTTCCTCTAATGGAATGATGAGAGTCTCGTCGGATAAGCACTTCTTCAAGTTGGAGACGTGGAACACATGGTGTACACTGCTTAGCTCGGTAGGTAGTTGCAGTCTATAAGCCACTGGACCGATTCGGGCAAGAATCTCGAAGGGTCCAATGTAATGGGGGTTCAGTTTGCCCCGCTTCCCAAAATGAATCACTCCTTTCCAAGGAGAGAATTTTAGTAACACCCTATCTCCGACTTCGAATTCCAAGGGCTTTCTTCGTTTATCGGCGTAGCTCTTTTGTCTGTCTCGTGATGATTGCAGCTGTGCTCTGATCTGAATTATCTTCTCGGTCGTCTCGCATATGATCTCCGATCCCGTTAAGGCGTTGTTTGGCGTTTGCTCTCTCGCTAGCTGGGTGTCTCCCACCTTAGCCCAACACAACGGTGATCTACACTTGCGCCCGTATAATGCTTCGAAAGGAGAAACTTTGATACTCGAGTGATAACTGTTGTTATACGAGAACTCGATCAAAGGAAAATGGGTATCCCACGATTTTCCAAAGTCTATTACGCACGCATGAAGCATATCTTCTAGTGTTTGGATGGTTCGTTCGCTTTGGCTATCGGTCTATGGGTGGTAGGCAGTGCTCATATCGAGTTGTGTTCCCATAGCTTTCTGAAGCGATTGCCAAAAGCGTGAGGTAAACCTACTATCTCTATCTGAGATGATAGACACTGGTACTCTGTGGAGTCTCACAATTTCTTTGATGTAGATTCTTGTCAGACACTCCATCTTGTAGGATTATTTTATTGGTAGGAAATGGGCGGATTTGTTAGTTTATCAACTATTACCCAGATCGTGTCCAAACCGTCCGTCGACTTGGGTAGTTTGGTCACAAAATCCATGGTAATCCTTTCCCATTTCCACTCGGGAATTACTGGTTGCTGTAGTAATTCAGAGGGCTTCTGATATTCCACTTTTACTTTAGCACAAGTGAGGCACTTGCTCACATAAGTGGCAATCTCTGCCTTCATATTTGGCCACCAATAATGTTGCTTAACATCCGAGTACATTTTGTCTGAACCCGGATGGATGGAGTATCGTGTCTTGTGAGCCTCGTTCATGACTACCTCTCTGAATCCCCCAAGTTTAGGGACCCATATGCGGTTCATGAAGTAGTATGCTCCATTTTCCTTCACCTCCAAGTTCTTCTCCATTCCACGCAGCGCTTCACTTGTCTTGTTTTCCGCCTTCATGGCATCTGACTGGGCTTGCGAGGTCAGGTGGGATTGGATGGTTATCGAGAGAGTTTTTACACGACGACTTGAGTATTCTTTCCGACTCAAGGCATCGGCTACTACGTTAGCCTTGCCTGGATGATACTTGATTTCGCACTCGTAGTCATTTAGCAGTTCGACCCATCTTCGTTGCCTCATGTTTAGCTCCTTTTGATTCAAGATGTGCTGAAGACTCTTGTGGTCAGTGAAGATAGTGCACTTGGTACCGTACAGGTAGTGTCTCCAAATCTTCAGAGCGAAGACCATTGCTCCCAGCTCCAAATCGTGGGTCATATAATTCACTTCGTGCGTCTTTAGCTGTCGGGACGCATAAGCTATCACCTTTCCACGCTGCATGAGTACACAGCCTAAACCTTGATTTGACGCATCGCAGTAGACTATAAAGTCATCCGTTCCTTCGGGCAGCGATAGCACTGACGCACTGCAGAGTGCTTGCTTTAGAGATCGAAATGCAGCTTCTTGCTTGTCAGTCCATACGAAGGGTACGCCCTTTTGCGTAAGCATGGTAAGCGGTTTGGTCGTCCTAGAGAAGTTCTGGATGAATCTCCTGTAATAGCCTGCGAGACCCAGAAACTAGCGAATTTATGTGGGTGTTGTTGGGATTGCCCATCCTTCGATAGCTTGGATTTTAGAAGGATCCACATGAATTCCTTCCTGGCTAACAACATGTCCCAAAAAGCTCACGCTTCGGAGCCAAAACTCGTATTTGGAGAGTTTTGCGTACAACTTTTCGGTTCGCAGGGTTTCCAGGATTTGTCGAAGGTGTTGGCCGTGTTCTTCTTTGCTTCGGGAATATATACTAGGATATCATCAATGAAAACGATTACGAAATTATCAAGAAAAGGTCGGAAGATTCGATTCATTAGGTCCATGAATGCGACAGGAGCATTCGTTTGACCGAAGGGCATTACGACAAATTCATAATGTCCGTAACCAGTGCGGAAGGCGGTTTTTGAAATATCCTCCTCCTGGACCTTGAGTTGGTGGTATCCAGATCGCAGATCTATCTTTGAGAAGTGACTAGCTCCTTGGAGATGGTCGAATAGTTCGTCGATTCGTGGAAGTGGATATCGGTTTTTAACAATAAGCTTGTTAAGTTCTCTGTAGTCGATACACATCTTGAATGTACCATCTTTCTTATTGACAAAGAGAAATAGAGCTCTCCAAGGTGAGGAACTGGGTCGGATGGATCCTTTATCCAAAAGCTCACTGAGTTGACTGGACAACTCTTGCATCTCCGCAGGAGCCAATCTGTAGGGAGATTTGGCGATGGGAGTAGCTCCTAGTACAAGGTCAATTCGAAACTCGACTTGTCTTTCTGGGGGTATCCCCGGAAGATCATCAGGAAAAACATCTAGGAATTCACAAGCTACTGGAATGTCTTGAATGTTGACCTCTTTCTTGGATTTGTCTACTATGTGAGCTAGGAATGTTAAGTCCTTCTTTCGTAAGTGCTTATACGCCTTAATGCACGAGATAAGACGAAGGTTCGTGCTGGGTTTGTCCCCGTAAATAACTAGGGTTTCACAATTTGGAAGATGAAGGCGAACGGCCTTCTCGTGACACATAATTTCAGCATGGTGGGGGCTTAACCAATCCATGCCAATAATCACATCAAAACTCCTAATGGAAACATGCATTAAGTTTATTTGAAAGACGTGGTGATTTAAGGCTAGGATACATCTGATATAGATTTCCCTAGTGGGAATTCACAAGCTACTGGAATGTCTTGAATGTTGACCTCTTTCGTGGATTTGTCTACTATGTGAGCTAGGAATGTTAAGTCCTTCTTTCGTAGGTGCTTATGCGCCTTAATGCAAGAGATAAGACGAAGGTTCGTGCTAGGTTTGTCCCCGTAAACAACTAGGGTTTCGCGATTTGGAAGATGAAGGCGAACGACCTTCTCGTGACACATAATTTCAGCATGGTGGGGGCTTAACCAATCCATGCCAATAATCACATCAAAACTCCTAATGGAAACATGCATTAAGTTTATTTGAAAGATGTGGTGATTTAAGGCTAGGGTACATCTGATATAGATTTCCCTAGTGGATTCTGTCTTCCCATTAGCCATTTCCACAGTGAAGGTTTCATGAAGCTTCTGGGGTTGTTGATTTAACAAGTGTTTGAACTTATTACTCACAAAACTCCGTTCTGCTCCGGTGTCAAATAGGATGCATGCATAAGTGTGGTTTAGGAGAAATGTACCAGTAACAACATTGGGATCCTGAACCGCTTCTCCCTGACCCATAGCTAGCACCCTTCGTGTTCCTACGTTCCTAGAGTTGTTGGTGTTGGGGAAATTCCGACGGATATGCACTATCCTTCCACATCCGTAGCAAGTGGGGCTTGATCCCGTGTTATTGTTGTTGTTGTTGTTGTTGTTGTTGCGGTTGCTGTTGTTGTTGTTTCCTTGTGGTTGATTCTGGGGAGGATAGGTCCTACAATACTTTGCAGTTTGACCCTTCCGATTGCAACTGGTGCAATGCATTTCCCTGCAGTCGCCGTTATGGTGGTAGTTGCACTTGTTGCACTTTGGGAGATTCCCAGAATACTGCCTAGGAGCACTTGGATTAGTTGAGGCTGGAGCATGTGGTGTCAAGGGTACTTGAGTGGTTGTAGCATTGACCGTCACCGTTTGTTGCTTCTTTGCCTCTTCTGAGCCTTGTCGCCCTTTTCTCTTGTTGTTCTTTCCTTTCTTGTTTTCATTCTCTTTCTTGCCCTCGATTTCCGTTGGCTTCTCGCCCTTTTTGTTGTTGTGGTCGTACAGCTTCTTGGCCAATCTCTTGGCGCTGTCGAACGTTTCAGGTTTGGCAGCGATCACGTTTCCTTGGATCGGGGTGGTCAATCCCCAAATGAATCGTTCGATTTTCTTTCCTTCAGATGTAATCATGCTAGGGCACAATAATGACAGCTCGCTAAACTTTGATATGTATGCATCTATATCAGAGTTTCGGACGGTGAGATCCCACAACTCTTGCTCCATCTTCTGAATTTCGCCACGAGGGCAGTACTCAGCTATTAGCATTTCCTTCAGCTCCGTCCATGGCATCGAGTTGGCTACAGAGAGAGTCATGGCCACTATATGTCAATTCCACCAGGTGCGAGCCTGGTCGACAAAGGTGCATGCGACAAACTTCACTTTCAATTCCTCGGGGCATTCACATATTTAGAACACTGATTCCACCTTCTCAATCCACCTTTTTCAAGGCTATCACACCACCCGCGCCATTAAAGGTTCGCGGCTTGGCATTGGTGAAATCCTTGTAGGAGCATGTTTTGGTCGGTCCTTGATTGATCCCGTTGTTCGAACTTCCTGCCCCTTGTCTGTTGACTCCTCCATTGTTCCCTTGGTGAATCTGCGCCATTTCTGCGGTGACCGCAACAGACACAGCTGCTTGGAATGCAGCTGAGTCAACCTTTGGAGGGGTTGGTCCAAGGTTACCACGAGTTGGTCGTCGAGGCATCTTTCTGTCATGGAAAAGAAGGATGTTGAGTGCCTATGGTTTCGTGAGATGGTGATCCTATAAACTAGGTGTCTGGCACGTACATACGCAATTTCACAATTTAGCATACAATCATGGATATATATAACACATAGCAGATTACAACATCACAGTGGAACACATAAAACTTTTCATTAATATTATCCGTATTTTTGATACAGGAAAATTTTGCTCGGAAGAGCAATACATAAGTGGTGTAATTTTGGCAGCATAACGACTCTATGAGTAGTGTAATCACTTAAACATAGAGTCGGGGTACATAGCATAGATCCTAGTGACATAGTACTAAAGACGGGTATGACTAGTCCTAGTCATTGTAGGATGTGCCAGGAGTGGTGCTGAGGAAGTGGACGCTCCGTGAAGACAAGCCACCTGTCGTTCCGCATCTCGGAGTCGAGCCTCCCACCTCACCTGTCTCATGTGGAACTCTCGGATAACCTCTCGCGTTTCCTGCTCTGCGGGCTCGACCCTAGTCCGCATCTGGTGCATCTGATCGACAGTGCTCTGAGCTAGGTTGCCAGTGTTCCGAAATCGTCTCACCATGATCGGAAGAGCACGATCGGCCGCTCCTCCATCCCTCAGGTCATAGAACTCATGTGACTTGCCGAACAGGGGTCGGTATCCCTGCTGCCTGCTCCACCTCCAAAGGTCGATACCCTAGGGGGTGTAGGACCAGTGGGGCCTACCCCATAAGCGGGCACCCTAATCGGATAAGGGGGTTGATGACTTCGGACTCTGCGTCCAAATCACCATCTTCATCTTCGTTGGTTTCTTCCTCGAGATCTCCTTCGGCTTCCTCCTCCTCCTGGTCTACCACTGGCTCGGCAGGTCCGCCTTCGGCTTCCGCCTTGCCCCTCGGATTCCTCCTCGGGGTCTTCCTCGGGTTCCTCTTCAGACTCCTCCTCGGGGTCCTTTTCAGGTTCCTCCTCTGATTCTTCCAGCCATCCGTTATTCCCCTGATTAGGGAAATAAGGATATCCAGGGTGATGGAAACCAGCCATGCTGTCTGTGAAGGTGTATAAACATGCTAATATCATTCCTAAGACGTATGGATTGAGTCGTTGTTCTCTTTTTAGTGCTAAAGGGGTATGCTTTTAGGTTTTTCCTACCATCGCGATTTCCTCGGGACACGTGATAGTTGTACCTTGGAGGAAATGTAGTTGATCAGGCTACATCCTCTCCTTGATACAACCATGAACAGTCCCGACTTTCCCGAGATGATAGCATTATCTTGTTTGGTTTGGTATTATATTCTGTTTCCTAACTCACACAGGCAAAAATGTCTTTATAGTTGTGTTTTATTTGTTTTGTTTTGTTCAGAGTTGGGTTAGTCCCTTTTTGGTTTATAGTTGCATATCAATGTGTGGTTAGATATGCTAGGTCACTATAAACAATGCTCTGATACCAACCTGTCACACCCCCGAACCAGACGACAGAAATGTCCGAGGGCTAGCGTGACTTTAATTGAATATCATCACAATGAATATACATGAATCATAACATAAGCGTCACCATGCATCAATATATTACAACTGGAATTGTTCATATCAAGTACATTGTTTTAACACTACACATTCACAACCTAAATAGTTTGAGTACATTTAACAACATAACATCTAACATTACTTCTTAACTCTTCCTCTTACCTGTTACCTGAGAATACAAGTTATTTTGGAAAAACGTCAACATATGAAATGTTGGTGAGTTCATAAGCAATGTTGTGATAAAATGATTGGTGTATTTTGTAAAACCCATAAAATCCGATATTTTCTTAAAAGACTTTTGTTTATCAAATTGTGAAGATCCATAAGTTGATGCATGAATGATTTTAAAAACATATATATATATATATATATATATATATATATATATATATATATATATATATATATATATATATATATAGTTATAGTTATAGTTATAGTTATAGAGTTTCGAATGAGTAGTATTGAATTCCCCGGAAAACCTGATGTTTTCCGATGTTGAAATATATTCGTAATTACTGATTCTTGTATGGACTTAACGAGTGAATATTGATTAATCCGTATTATATATAGTCCTAATTTTGTCTACTTTGATTTCTCGTAAGCCTTAACAAACGAAGAGAAGGGGAGTATTATGTCCCAGTGCTATCGTAAGTACCTTAGACTGTCGTGGATGCGAAAGACATGATGGTCCAACTCGCACTTGATTACTGTGACCTTACTAGCTTTTCTAACGGGACTCTTTGGCCCACTAGCACATAAAAGCTATTGAAAGTCCTTCTATAAAATATTGGGTCATTGAAGGCGCAATAACATATAAGCGTTATCCCTTTGGGCCCAAAGATCATGTTGGTGGGCTTGCAAGGCCCAACAAGCATGATTTGAAACTCATAAGCCCAATGTTTGTAGATTTACTCATTGTAGTCATCACGTATCTATTATAGTGTTTTTAAATTGATGCTTGTTGTTTTGTATTGATTCGAGACCGAATCAATTCGTTTAAAACAATATTTGGTATTGAAGGTGTATTCGTTTTGCGTTTTATTCACTAGTCGGGTATCTTGTATTTTGTCTTCATTATTTAATTTATTTAAAAGTAAGATTTTTACCTTTTCACAACCTTTCTTTTATAAAAATAACACTTTTAGTCCTTTATATAAAAGAATTTCATTTCATTTTTAGTCCTTAAAACATTTTTCTTGACACTTTTGTATCATTAACTTGTTGAAAAGACATATTAAACCCAAAATTTATTTTGTAAACAGCTTTAGCCCTTCAAAAATGGAGTTTCTCGGTTAGAGCCCCTTATTTCGCAACTTTTACAGTTTTGGCCCAAAATTTAAAAACTTTACATTTTTTATCCTTTTTGAAATTGAAAAGCATTTTTGACCTTTGAAATAGTTTTATTTCACTCCTTATCCCCTGTTTTGCAGAATGTTACAATTCAGCCCCTTAAAACTTCAAATTTCGCAATTTTGGGCTTATTGGGTCGAAAAGCCCAGATTTAGCCCATTAAGCTAAATTTTTACATTTTAAGTCCTTTGAAAATTCTAATATTCAGGAAATTGATTATAGAAACTGTTTTTGGCAATTTAAGTCCAAAAAAGGGTTTTATTTTTGAATATGTTCCTCATAACCTTATAAGCTATTTTTCTTGACTAGATTAGTGTAAAATAACTTAGATTATGTTTGTTTCCTTTCTCATGTCATAGATCTTGAGTTAATACCCCTTTTTGGTTGCATTTTCATCACAAAAACACATAAAACCACACACATACATGCATAAAATCACACATAGCATACATATACACATAGATCTACACATTTTCTTATATTCCCCCCATAAAACATATGAAAACTGAAAAAGAGGGGTATGAAGCTCACCTTGAGTTGTGTTTTCGGTTTTGAAGAGAGAAAAGAAGAAGATTTCGATCCTAGCAAGTCTTCTTGGTAGATCTCGAGTTTAGTGACTTCTAAGGTGCAAGTTCACAAGTTGGAATAGATTTAGAAGAGATTTTTGATAAAAAAAAGATTCTAAGTCATAGATCCAAGTATGAACTTACCTTAGATGTTGAATTTTGTGGAAAAATCTCTTTGAAAGCTTCCAAGATCTCAAAAATTAGGAGTGGAGTGGAGAGAGTTTCCTTTGAGAGAGTTTGAGTGAAGTGTGTGTGTGTGTGTCTGGGTTCGGCCGAGAGGAAGAAAGAGAGAATAAGAAGAGAGAAGTGAGGTTGCATGGAAGTATGAGAGTTGCATGGATGTTTGAAGTATAATAGAAAGTTATCCATCAAATAAAAATGATGTGGCAAGCAAAGTCAACCCTTCTTCTTGGGTTGTAGTTTGGGCCGAGAGAGAGGAGAAAAAAGAAGAAATTTTTGGGCTTTTTGTTCTTAAGCCCATATTATAGTTAAGCTAGATGATGCTTGACCCAATTAAATCACGGTGTAATTTTTATGACCTATTAGGGCTAAATTAATTTGGTTGTGACTCATTAAGGCCGAAATATTTATGTTTCATGTATATGGGTCCATTTAGGGCCCATTAGAGAGTTCTAGATTCAAGATGGATAATTTGGAAGTTTATTAGTCCATTAAGCCCAATAAGGAATTCCTAGTCCAAAATGAACTCAAATTGGGATTTCAAAGGTTTCTAACTCTTTGTTGACCATTTGTAGGGTTAGAATGTAGTATTTGATGACGTTTTGTTGTTATAGAATGAGCATCATGCATGCTTTCATGTTATTGATTCATAGTAGTTATAAGTGTTGTAGTTACAAGGCGCCAAAATTTTTAGTTGTGACAGTTATTTCTATGAATTTTAGGGCGTTATCATACTAAAAATAATTTGAAGATATATTCTTTAAATAAAAGGCAATAATTTGCAATACTTTCACATTTTATGGAAAAAAACGACTAACGATAAAAAAATAGCAACATACTTTGGAGAAGGAATCTCAAAACATGTTACTTATAGAATTTTTCAAAGTAGCTTTCTATTTTTAAAGAATTTTAAATTTGGAAATTTTGGTTACATGGTTTTATATATTTTTATCTAATATATTCTTGATTTTAATATTTTCCTCAATATCAACTTACCTAGTTTTGTAGTATGAAACTGTCGCCATGATTCCTAATTCCCACTGGAGATTACGAAGGAAGCAACAACGTCGGATTTCTATATTTTTTAAATCACTTTGACTGACATTAAAGAGGTATTTGCGAATCTTAGATATAATAGTTTATGTATATCAAGTCAACATTCTCTACAAGTATCCAATTTGTATGCAATTATCAACTTGTTGAGTAAAGAAACCAATCAAATTATGATTTCAGAATGTAAATGAACGCAAACGGTAAAGAACTTTTGTTTAGCTCATTAATGACTTTAAAAATAGTCTTTATGTAGTTTTTTTGTAATTATGGAAGCTTTTTATTTGAAAAAAGTTTTGAAAAGCTCTAAATAATGGACGTGTTTGGCACGAAGCGTTTGACAGCTTCTAGCTTCAAGCGTTTGACAAAACGTTTCGTTTTGAACAGAAAGCCTTGTTTGGCACTACTAGCTTCTAGCGTTTAGTTTAAACAAAACGCTCCAAGTTCAAATGTTACAGCCGCGTTTTGCAAAAATTAGCTTGTAACGAGTAGCTTGTAGCTTGTAGCGTTTTGTTAAACGCTACATGAAGTAGTATTTGGATTTGAAGTGTTTTGTTTTGTTTAAACTAAACGCTAGAAACTAGTAGTGCCAAACAAGATTTTGTGTTCACAACGGAGTGTTTTGTCAAACGCTAAAAGTTAGAAGCTCTCAAACACTCTGTGCCGAACACGACCTAGTTCATGTACCGTTTAACAAAACGTTACAAGCTATAAGCTACCCGCTATCCGCTACCTACTAATTTTTTCGAACACGGCCAAAGCTATTTTTATATGAAAAAGCTCTAAAAAAAACTTCCAACATTTTAATTATCGTGACTGTTATCAAAACCAAACTTTTTCTATAAGCTTGGTAATTAACAAAGCTTTATGGTAGATCTTTTACATAAAATAACACTATTATATATATATATATATATATATATATATATATATATATATATATATATATATATATATACATATAGAAAAGTGAATATGTGGTTGTCATGTATGTAATATTAGGTATAGAACCTCTAAATTGACTTCATTTAGATTTAAAAACCATAATTTTCACTCACTGTTAGTTTCTTCCTATTGCATTTGAACTCATATTATTTTTTATTTTGAAATTAATCCCCAACATCTATGTATTTCGAGTGTGTTTTTTATTAGATCTCTAGTAGAAGCTTCATAACTTTCTCTGACACCTATCTTATGTATACTTGCATTGTTTTTTTTTATGGATTATGAGAAGAGGTTTATCGGATTTTTAATTATAAATTTAAATCTTTCACTAAAGTTTTCTATAATAGATTTTAGTATACCAAACTACATATGGTTGGTAAAATATTCTTATACATAGTTGTGGTGCAAAATTAAACTTATAAAACTCCATAAAAAATATATACAAAGCCTACGATAAGCTCTAATAGTTGACACAAGAAATATAGTAGAAATATTTGATTGAATTTTGTTAAAATTATATAGTTATTGATGGTTTTATACCTAATATTAGGTACATAACAGTATATATATATATATATATATATATATATATATATATATATATATATATATATATATATATATATTCTTTGATTGATATTACGAGACCATGTAAACATATGAAATCTCTTATAGTGAGTGTTTATAAAGCTTTTAAGTTATGATGTAGGAGCATGTTTTGGTCGGTCCTTGATTGATCCCGTTGTTCGAACTTCCTGCCCCTTGTCTGTTGACTCCTCCATTGTTCCCTTGGTGAATCTGTGCCATTTCTGCGGTGACCGCAACAGACACAGCTGCTTGGAATGCAGCTGAGTCAACCTTTGGAGGGGTTGGTCAAAGGTTACCGCGAGTTGGTCGTCGAGGCATCTTTCTGTCATGGAAAAGAAGGATGTTGAGTGCCTATGGTTTCGTGTGATGGTGATCCTATAAACTAGGTGTCTGGCATGAACATACGCATTTTCACAATTTAGCATACAATCATGGATATATATAACACATAGCAGATTACAACATCACAGTGGAACACATAAAACTTTTCATTAATATTATCCGTATTTTTGATACAGGAAAATTTTGCTCGGAAGAGCAATACATAAGTGGTGTAATTTTGGCAGCATAACGACTCTATGAGTAGTGTAATCACTTAAACATAGAGTCGGGGTACATAGCATAGATCCTAGTGACATAGTACTAAAGACGGGTATGACTAGTCCTAGTCATGGTAGGATGTGCCAGGGGTGGTGCTGAGGAAGTGGACGCTCCGTGAAGACAAGCCACCTGTCGATCCGCATCTCGGAGTCGAGCCTCCCACCTCACCTGTCTCATGTGGAACTCTCGGATAACCTCTCGCGTTTCCTGCTCTGCAGGCTCGACCCTAGTCCGCATCTGGTGCATCTGATCGACAGTGCTCTGAGCTAGGTCGCCAGTGTTCCGAAATCGTCTCACCATGATCGGAAGAGCACGATCGGCCGGTCCTCCATCCCTCAGGTCATAGAACTCACATGACATGCCGAACAGGGGTCGGTGTCCCTGCTGCCTGCTCCACTTCCAAAGGTCGATACCCTAGGGGGTGTAGGACCAGTGGGGCCTACCCGATAAGCGGGCACCCTAATCGGATAAGGGGGTTGATGACTTCGGACTCTGCGTCCAAATCACCATCTTCATCTTCTTTGGTTTCTTCCTCGAGATCTCCTTCGGCTTCCTCCTCCTCCTGGTCTACCACTGGCTCGGCAGGTCCGCCTTCGGCTTCCGCCTTCCCCCTCGGATTCCTCCTCGGGGTCTTCCTCGGGTTCCTCTTCAGACTCCTCCTCGGGGTCCTTTTCAGGTTCCTCCTCTGATTCTTCCAGCCATCCGTTATTCCCCTGATTAGGGAAATAGGGATCTCCACGGTGATGGAAACCAGCCATGCTGTCTGTGAGGGTGTATAAACATGCTAATATCATTCCTAAGACGTATGGATTGAGTCGTTGTTCTCTTTTTAGTGCTAAAGGGGTATGCTTTTAGGTTTTTCCTACCATCGCGATTTCCTCGGGACACGTGATAGTTGTACCTTGGAGGAAATGTAGTTGATCAGGCTACATCCTCTCCTTGATACAACCATGAACAGTCCCGACTTTCCCGAGATGATAGCATTATCTTATTTGGTTTGGTATTATATTCTGTTTCCTAACTCACACAGGCAAAGATGTCTTTATAGTTGTGTTTTACTTGTTTTGTTTTGTTCAGAGTTGGGTTAGTCCCTTTTTGGTTTATAGTTGCATATCAATGTGTGGTTAGATATGCTAGTTCACTATAAACAATGCTCTGATACCAACCTGTCACACCCCCGAACCAGACGACGGAAATGTCCGAGGGCTAGCGTGAGTTTAATTGAATATCATCACAATGAATATACATGAATCATAACATAAGTGTCACCATCCATCAATATATTACAACTGGAATTGTTCATATCAAGTACATTGTTTTAACACTACACATTCACAACCTAAATAGTTTGAGTACATTTAACAACATAACATCTAACATTACTTCTTAACTCTTCCTCTTACCTGTTACCTGAGAATACAAGTTATTTTGGAAAAACGTCAACATATGAAATGTTGGTGAGTTCATAAGCAATATTGTGATAAAATGATTGGTGTATTTTGTAAAACCCATAAAATCCGATATTTTCTTAAAAGACTTTTGTTTATCAAACTGTGAAGATCCATAAGTTGATGCATGAATGATTTTAAAAACATATATATATATATATATATATATATATATATATATATATATATATATATAGATATAGTTATAGTTATAGTTATAGAGTTTCGAATGAGTAGTATTGAATTCCCCGGAAAACCTGATGTTTTCCGATGTTGAAATGTATTCGTAATTACTGATTCTTGTATGGACTTAACGAGTGAATATTGATTAATCCGTATTATATATAGTCCTAATTTTGTCTACTTTGATTTCTCGTAAGCCTTAACAAACAAAGAGAAGGGGAGTATTATGTCCCACTACTATCGTAAGTACCTTAGACTGTCGTGGATGCGAAAGACACGATGGTCCAACTCGCACTTGATTACTGTGACCTTACTAGCTTTTCTAACGGGACACTTTGGCCCACTAGCACATAAAAGCTATTGAAAGTCCTTCTATAAAATATTGGGTCATTGAAGGCGCAATAACATATAAGCGTTATCCCTTTGGGCCCAAAGATCATGTTGGTGGGCTTGCAAGGCCCAACAAGCAAGATTTGAAACTCATAAGCCCAAAGTTTGTAGATTTACTCATTGTAGTCATCACGTATCTATTATAGTGTTTTTAAATTGATGCTTGTTGTTTTGTATTGATTAGAGACCGAATCAATTCATTTAAAACAATATTTGGTATTGAAGGTGTATTCGTTTTGCGTTTTATTCACTAGTCGGGTATCTTGTATTTTGTCTTCATTATTTAATTTATTTAAAAGTAAGATTTTTACCTTTTCACAACCTTTCTTATATAAAAATAACACTTTTAGTCCTTTATATAAAAGAATTTCATTTCATTTTTAGTCCTTAAAACATTTTTCTTGACACTTTTGTATCATTAACTTGTTGAAAAGACATATTAAACCCAAAATTTATTTTGTAAACAGCTTTAGCCCTTCAAAAATGGAGTTTCTCGGTTAGAGCCCCTTATTTCGCAACTTTTACAGTTTTGGCCCAAAATTTAAAAACTTTACATTTTTTATCCTTTTTGAAATTGAAAAGCATTTTTGACCTTTGAAATAGTTTTATTTCACTCCTTATCCCCTGTTTTGCAGAATGTTACAATTCAGCCCCTTAAAACTTCAAATTTCGCAATTTTGGGCTTATTGGGTCGAAAAGCCCAGATTTAGCCCATTAAGCTAAATTTTTACATTTTAAGTCCTTTGAAAATTCTAATATTCAAGAAATTGATTATAGAAACTGTTTTTGGCAATTTAAGTCCAAAAAAGGGTTTTATTTTAGAATATGTTCCTCATAACCTTATAAGCTATTTTTCTTGACTAGATTAGTGTAAAATAAGTTAGATTATGTTTGTTTCCTTTCTCATGTCATAGATTTTGAGTTAATACCCCCTTTTTGGTTGCATTTTCATCACAAAAACACATAAAACCACACACATACATGCATAAAATCACACATAGCATACATATACACATAGATCTACACATTTTCTTATATTCCCCCCATAAAACATATGAAAACCGAAAAAGAGGGGTATGAAGCTCACCTTGAGTTGTGTTTTCGGTTTTGAAAAGAGAAAAGAAGAAGATTTCGATCCTAGCAAGTCTTCTTGGTAGATCTCGAGTTTAGTGACTTCTAAGGTGCAAGTTCACAAGTTGGAATAGATTTAGAAGAGATTTTTGATAAAAAAAAAGAGTCTAAGTCATAGATCCAAGTATGAACTTACCTTAGATGTTGAGTTTTGTGGAAAAATCTCTTTGAAAGCTTCCAAGATCTCGAAAATTTGGAGTGGAGTGGAGAGAGTTTCCTTTGAGAGAGTTTGAGTGAAGTGTGTGTGTGTGTGTGTTTGGGTTCGGCCGAGAGGAAGAAAGAGAGAAGAAGAAGAGAGAAGTGAGGTTGCATGGAAGTATGAGAGTTGCATGGATGTTTGAAGTATAATAGAAAGTTATCCATCAAATAAAAATGATGTGGCAAGCAAAGTCAACCCTTCTTCTTGGGTTGTAGTTTGGGCCGAGAGAGAGGAGAAAAAAGAAGAAATTTTTGGGCTTTTTGTTCTTAAGCCCATATTATAGTTAAGCTAGATGATGCTTGACCCAATTAAATCAAGGTGTAATTTTTATGACCTATTAGGGCTAAATTAATTTGGTTGTGACCCATTAAGGCCCAAATATTTATGTTTCATGTATATGGGTCCATTTAGGGCCCATTAGAGAGTTCTAGATTCAAGATGGATAATTTGGAAGTTTATTAGTCCATTAGGCCCAATAAGGAATTCCAAGTCCAAAATGAACTCAAATTGGGATTTCAAAGGTTTCCAACTCTTTGTTGACCATTTGTAGGGCTAGAATGTAGTATTTGATGAGGTTTTGTTGTTATAGAATGAGCATCATGCATGCTTTCATGTTATTGATTCATAGTAGTTATAAGTGTTGTAGTTACAAGGCGCCAAAATTTCTAGTTGTGACAGTTATTTCTATGAATTTTAGGGCGTCATCATACTAAAAATAATTTGAAGATATATTCTTTAAATAAAAGGCAATAATTTGCAATACTTTCACATTTTATGGAAAAAAAACGACTAACGATAAAAAAATAGCAACATACTTTGGAGAAGGAATCTCAAAACATGTTACTTTTAGAATTTTTCAAAGTAGCTTTCTATTTTTAAAGAATTTCAAATTTGGAAATTTTGGTTACATGGTTTTATATATTTTTATCTAATATATTCTTGATTTTACTATTTCCTAAATATCAACTTACCTAGTTTTGTAGTATGAAACTGTCGCCATGATTCCTAATTCCCACTGGAGATTACGAAGGAAGCAACAACATCGGATTTCTATATTTTTTAAATCACTTTGACTGACATTAAAGAGGTAATTGCGAATCTTAGATATAATAGTTTATGTATATCAAGTCAACATTCTCTACAAGTATCTAATTTGTATGCAATTATCAACTTGTTGAGTAAAGAAACCAATCAAATTATGATTTCAGAATGTAAATGAACGCAAACGGTAAAGAACTTTTGTTTAGCTCATTAATGACTTTAAAAATAGTCTTTATGTAGTTTTTTTTGTAATTATGGAAGCTTTTTATTTGAAAAAAGTTTTGAAAAGCTCTAAATAATGGACATGTTTGGCACGAAGCGTTTGACAGCTTCTAGCTTCAAGCGTTTGACAAAACGTTTCGTTTTGAACAGAAAGCCTTGTTTGGCACTACTAGCTTCTAGCGTTTAGTTTAAACAAAACGCTCCAAGTTCAAATGTTACAGCCGTGTTTTGCAAAAATTAGCTTGTAACAAGTAGCTTGTAGCTTGTAGCGTTTTGTTAAACGCTACATGAAGTAGTATTTGGATTTGAAGTGTTTTGTTTTGTTTAATCTAAACGCTAGAAACTAGTAGTGCCAAACAAGATTTTGTGTTCACAACGGAGTGTTTTGTCAAACGCTAAAAGCTAGAAGCTCTCAAACACTCTGTGCCGAACACGACCTAGTTCATGTACCGTTTAACAAAACGTTACAAGCTATAAGCTACCCGCTATCCGCTACATACTAATTTTTTCGAACACGGCCAAAGCTATTTTTATATGAAAAAGCTCTAAAAAAAACTTCCAACATTTTAATTATCGTGAGTGTTATCAAAACCAAACTTTTTCTATAAGCTTGGTAATTAACAAAGCTTTATGGTAGATCTTTTACATAAAATAACACTATTATATATATATATATATATATATATATATATATATATATATATATATATATATATATATATATATATAGAGAGAGAGAGAGAGAGAGAGAGAAAAGTGAATATGTGGTTGTCATGTATGTAATATTAGGTATAGAACCTCTAAATTGACTTCATTTAGATTTAAAAACCATAATTTTCACTCACTGTTAGTTTCTTCCTGTTGCATTTGAACTCATATTATTTTTTATTTTGAAATTAATCCCCAACATCTATGTATTTCGAGTGTGTTTTTTATTAGATCTCTAGTAGAAGCTTCATAACTTTCTCTGACACCTATCTTATGTATACTTGCATTGTTTTTTTATGGATTATGAGAAGAGGTTTATCGGATTTTTAATGAACAATTTCAATCTTTCACTAAAGTGTTCTATAATAGATTTCAGTATACCAAACTACATATGGTTGGTAAAATATTCTTATACATAGTTGTGGTGCAAAATTAAACTTATAAAACTCCATAAAAAATATATACAAAGCCTACCATAAGCTCTAATAGTTGACACAAGAAATATAGTAGAAATATTTGATTGAATTTTGTTAAAATTATATAGTTATTGATGGTTCTATACCTAATATTAGGTACATAACAGTATATATATATATATATATATATATATATATATATATATATATATATATATATATATATATATATATTCTTTGATTGATATTACGAGACCATGTAAACATATGAAATCTCTTATAGTGAGTGTTTATAAAGCTTTTAAGTTATGATGTAGGAGCATGTTTTGGTCGGTCCTTGATTGATCCCGTTGTTCGAACTTCCTGCCCCTTGTCTGTTGACTCCTCCATTGTTCCCTTGGTGAATCTGCGCCATTTCTGCGATGACCGCAACAGACACAGCTGCTTTGAATGCAGCTGAGTCAACCTTTGGAGGGGTTGGTCCAAGGTTACCGCGAGTTGGTCGTCGAGGCATCTTTCTGTCATGGAAAAGAAGGATGTTGAGTGCCTATGGTTTCGTGTGATGGTGATCCTATAAACTAGGTGTCTGGCACGAACATACGCAATTTCACAATTTAGCATACAATCATGGATATATATAACACATAGCAGATTACAACATCACAGTGGAACACATAAAACTTTTCATTAATATTATCCGTATTTTTGATACAGGAAAATTTTGCTCGGAAGAGCAATACATAAGTGGTGTAATTTTGGCAGCATAACGACTCTATGAGTAGTGTAATCACTTAAACATAGAGTCGGGGTACATAGCATAGATCCTAGTGACATAGTACTAAAGACGGGTATGACTAGTCCTAGTCATGGTAGGATGTGCCAGGGGTGGTGCTGAGGAAGTGGACGCTCCGTGAAGACAAGCCACCTGTCGTTCCGCATCTCGGAGTCGAGCCTCCCACCTCACCTGTCTCATGTGGAACTCTCGGATAACCTCTCGCGTTTCCTGCTCTGCGGGCTCGACCCTAGTCCGCATCTGGTGCATCTGATCGACAGTCCTCTGAGCTAGGTCGCCAGTGTTCCGAAATCGTCTCACCATGATCGGAAGAGCACGATCGGCCGGTCCTCCATCCCTCAGGTCATAGAACTCACATGACATGCCGAACAGGGGTCGGTGTCCCTGCTGCCTGCTCCACTTCCAAAGGTCGATACCCTAGGGGGTGTAGGACCAGTGGGGCCTACCCGATAAGCGGGCACCCTAATCGGATAAGGGGGTTGATGACTTTGGACTCTGCGTCCGAATCACCATCTTCATCTTCGTTGGTTTCTTCCTCGAGATCTCCTTCGGCTTCCTCCTCCTCCTGGTCTACCACTGGCTCGGCAGGTCCGCCTTCGGCTTCCGCCTTCCCCCTCGGATTCCTCCTCGGGGTCTTCCTCGGGTTCCTCTTCAGACTCCTCCTCGGGGACCTTTTCAGGTTCCTCCTCTGATTCTTCCAGCCATCCGTTATTCCCCTGATTAGGGAAATAAGGATCTCCATTGTGATGGAAACCAGCCATGCTGTCTGTGAGGGTGTATAAACATGCTAATATCATTCCTAAGACGTATGGATTGAGTCGTTGTTCTCTTTTTAGTGCTAAAGGGGTATGCTTTTAGGTTTTTCCTACCATCGCGATTTCCTCGGGACACGTGATAGTTGTACCTTGGAGGAAATGTAGTTGATCAGGCTACATCCTCTCCTTGATACAACCATGAACAGTCCCGACTTTCCCGAGATGATAGCATTATCTTGTTTGGTTTGGTATTATATTCTGTTTCCTAACTCACACAGGCAAAGATGTCTTTATAGTTGTGTTTTATTTGTTTTGTTTTGTTCAGAGTTGGGTTAGTCCCTTTTTGGTTTATAGTTGCATATCAATGTGTGGTTAGATATGCTAGGTCACTATAAACAATGCTCTGATACCAACCTGTCACACCCCCAAACCAGACGACGGAAATGTCCGAGGGCTAGCGTGACTTTAATTGAATATCATCACAATGAATATACATGAATCATAACATAAGCGTCACCATGCATCAATATATTACAACTGGAATTGTTCATATCAAGTACATTGTTTTAACACTACACATTCACAACCTAAATAGTTAGAGTACATTTAACAACATAACATCTAACATTACTTCTTAACTCTTCCTCTTACCTGTTACCTGAGAATACAAGTTATTTTGGAAAAACGTCAACATATGAAATGTTGGTGAGTTCATAAGCAATGTTGTGATAAAATGATTGGTGTATTTTGTAAAACCCATAAAATCCGATATTTTCTTAAAAGACTTTTGTTTATCAAACTGTGATGATCCATAAGTTGATGCTTGAATGATTTTAAAAACATATATATATATATATATATATATATATATATATATATATATATATATATATAGTTATAGTTATAGTTATAGAGTTTCGAATGAGTAGTATTGAATTCCCCGGAAAACCTGATGTTTTCCGATGTTGAAATGTATTCGTAATTACTGATTCTTGTATGGACTTAACGAGTGAATATTGATTAATCCGTATTATATATAGTCCTAATTTTGTCTACTTTGATTTCTCGTAAGCCTTAACAAACGAAGAGAAGGGGAGTATTATGTCCCACTGCTATCGTAAGTACCTTAGACTGTCGTGGATGCGAAAGACATGATGGTCCAACTCGCACTTGATTACTGTGACCTTACTAGCTTTTCTAACGGGACACTTTGTCCCACTAGCACATAAAAGCTATTGAAAGTCCCTCTATAAAATATTGGGTCATTGAAGGCGCAATAACATATAAACGTTATCCCTTTGGGCCCAAAGATCATGTTGGTAGGCTTGCAAGGCCCAACAAGAATGATTTGAAACTCATAAGCCCAAAGTTTGTAGATTTACTCATTGTAGTCATCACGTATCTATTATAGTGTTTTTAAATTGATGCTTGTTGTTTTGTATTGATTCGAGACCGAATCAATTCGTTTAAAACAATATTTGGTATTGAAGGTGTATTCGTTTTGCGTTTTATTCACTAGTCGGGTATCTTGTATTTTGTCTTCATTATTTAATTTATTTAAAAGTAAGATTTTTACCTTTTCACAACCTTTCTTTTATAAAAATAACACTTTTAGTCCTTTATATAAAAGAATTTCATTTCATTTTTAGTCCTTAAAACATTTTTCTTGACACTTTTGTATCATTAACTTGTTGAAAAGACATATTAAACCCAAAATTTATTTTGTAAACAGCTTTAGCCCTTCAAAAATGGAGTTTCTCGGTTAGAGCCCCTTATTTCGCAACTTTTACAGTTTTGGCCCAAAATTTAAAAACTTTAAATTTTTTATCCTTTTTGAAATTGAAAAGCATTTTTGACCTTTGAAATAGTTTTATTTCACTCCTTATCCCCTGTTTTGCAGAATGTTACAATTCAGCCCCTTAAAACTTCAAATTTCGCAATTTTGGCTTATTGGGTCGAAAAGCCCAGATTTAGCCCATTAAGCTAAATTTTTACATTTTAAGTCCTTTGAAAATTCTAATATTCAAGAAAATGATTATAGAAACTGTTTTTGGCAATTTAAGTCCAAAAAAGGGTTTTATGTTAGAATATGTTCCTCATAACCTTATAAGCTATTTTTCTTGACTAGATTAGTGTAAAATAACTTAGATTATGTTTGTTTCCTTTCTCATGTCATAGATCTTGAGTTAATACCCCCTTTTTGGTTGCATTTTCATCACAAAAACACATAAAACCACACACATACATGCATAAAATCACACATAGCATACATATACACATAGATCTACACATTTTCTTATATTCCCCCCATAAAACATATGAAAACCGAAAAAGAGGGGTATGAAGCTCACCTTGAGTTGTGTTTTCGGTTTTGAAAAGAGAAAAGAAGAAGATTTCGATCCTAGCAAGTCTTCTTGGTAGATCTCGAGTTTAGTGACTTCTAAGGTGCAAGTTCACAAGTTGGAATAGATTTAGAAGAGATTTTTGATTAAAAAAGAGTCTAAGTCATAGATCCAAGTATGAACTTACCTTAGATGTTGAGTTTTGTGGAAAAATCTCTTTGAAAGCTTCCAAGATCTCGAAAATTTGGAGTGGAGTGGAGAGAGTTTCCTTTGAGAGAGTTTGAGTGAAGTGTGTGTGTGTGTGTGTGTGTGTTTGGGTTCGGCCGAGAGGAAGAAAGAGAGAAGAAGAACAGAGAAGTGAGGTTGCAAGGAAGTATGAGAGTTGCATGGATGTTTGAAGTATAATAGAAAGTTATCCATCAAATAAAAATGATGTGGCAAGCAAAGTCAACCCTTCTTCTTGGGTTGTAGTTTGGGCCGAGAGAGAGGAGAAAAAAGAAGAAATTTTTGGGCTTTTTGTTCTTAAGCCCATATTATAGTTAAGCTAGATGATGCTTGACCCAATTAAATCAAGGTGTAATTTTTATGACCTATTAGGGCTAAATTAATTTGGTTGTGACCCATTAAGGCCCAAATATTTATGTTTCATGTATATGGGTCCATTTAGGGCCCATTAGAGAGTTCTAGATTCAAGATGGATAATTTGGAAGTTTATTAGTCCATTAGGCCCAATAAGGAATTCCTAGTCCAAAATGAACTCAAATTGGGATTTCAAAGGTTTCCAACTCTTTGTTGACCATTTGTAGGGCTAGAATGTAGTATTTGATGAGGTTTTGTTGTTATAGAATGAGCATCATGCATGCTTTCATGTTATTGATTCATAGTAGTTATAAGTGTTGTAGTTACAAGGCGCCAAAATTTCTAGTTGTGACAGTTATTTCTATGAATTTTAGGGCGTTATCATACTAAAAATAATTTGAAAATATATTCTTTAAATAAAAGGCAATAATTTGCAATACTTTCACATTTTATGGAAAAAAAACGACTAACGATAAAAAATAGCAACATACTTTGGAGAAGGAATCTCAAAACATGTTACTTTTAGAATTTTTCAAAGTAGCTTTCTATTTTTAAAGAATTTCAAATTTGGAAATTTTGGTTACATGGTTTTATATATTTTTATCTAATATATTCTTGATTTTACTATTTCCTCAATATCAACTTACCTAGTTTTGTAGTATGAAACTGTCGCCATGATTCCTAATTCCCACTGGAGATTACGAAGGAAGCAACAACATCGGATTTCTATATTTTTTAAATCACTTTGACTGACATTAAAGAGGTATTTGCGAATCTTAGATATAATAGTTTATGTATATCAAGTCAACATTCTCTACAAGTATCCAATTTGTATGCAATTATCAACTTGTTGAGTAAAGAAACCAATCAAATTATGATTTCAGAATGTAAATGAACGCAAATGGTAAAGAACTTTTGTTTAGCTCATTAATGACTTTAAAAATAGTCTTTATGTAGTTTTTTTTGTAATTATGGAAGCTTTTTATTTGAAAAAAGTTTTGAAAAGCTCTAAATAATGGACGTGTTTGGCACGAAGCGTTTGACAGCTTCTAGCTTCAAGCGTTTGACAAAACGTTTCGTTTTGAACAGAAAGCCTTGTTTGGCACTACTAGCTTCTAGCGTTTAGTTTAAACAAAACGCTCCAAGTTCAAATGTTACAGCCGTGTTTTGCAAAAATTAGCTTGTAACGAGTAGCTTGTAGCTTGTAGCGTTTTGTTAAACGCTACATGAAGTAGTATTTGGATTTGAAGTGTTTTGTTTTGTTTAAACTAAACGCTAGAAACTAGTAGTGCCAAACAAGATTTTGTGTTCACAACGGAGTGTTTTGTCAAACGCTAAAAGTTAGAAGCTCTCAAACACTCTGTGCCGAACAAGACCTAGTTCATGTACCATTTAACAAAACGTTACAAGCTATAAGCTACCCGCTGTCCGCTACAAGCTATCCGCTACCTACTAATTTTTTCGAACACGGCCAAAGCTATTTTTATATGAAAAAGCTCTATAAAAAACTTCCAACATTTTAATTATGGTGAGTGTTTTCAAAACCAAACTTTTTCTATAAGCTTGGTAATTAACAAAGCTTTATGGTAGATCTTTTACATAAAATAACACTATTATATATATATATATATATATATATATATATATATATATATATATATATATATATATATATATATATATATATATATATATATATAGAGAGAGAGAGAGAAAAGTGAATATGTGGTTGTCATGTATGTAATATTAGGTATAGAACCTCTAAATTGACTTCATTTAGATTTAAAAACCATAATTTTCACTCACTGTTAGTTTCTTCCTATTGCATTTGAACTCATATTATTTTTTATTTTGAAATTAATCCCCAACATCTATGTATTTCGAGTGTGTTTTTTATTAGATCTCTAGTAGAAGCTTCATAACTTTCTCTGACACCTATCTTATGTATACTTGCATTGTTTTTTTTTATGGATTATGAGAAGAGGTTTATCGGATTTTTAATTAACAATTTAAATCCTTCACTAAAGTTTTCTATAATAGATTTTAGTATACCAAACTACATATGGTTGGTAAAATATTCTTATACATAGTTGTGGTGCAAAATTAAACTTATAAAACTCCATAAAAAATATATACAACGCCTACGATAAGCTCTAATAGTTGACACAAGAAATATAGTAGAAATATTTGATTGAATTTTGTTAAAATTATATAGTTATTGATGGTTTTATACCTAATATTAGGTACATAACAGTATATATATATATATATATATATATATATATATATATATATATTCTTTGATTGATATTAAGAGACCATGTAAACATATGAAATCTCTTATAGTGAGTGTTTATAAAGCTTTTAAGTTATGATGTAGGAGCATGTTTTGGTCGGTCCTTGATTGATCCCGTTGTTCGAACTTCCTGCCCCTTGTCTGTTGACTCCTCCATTGTTCCCTTGGTGAATCTGTGCCATTTCTGCGGTGACCGCAACAGACACAGCTGCTTTGAATGCAGCTGAGTCAACCTTTGGAGGGGTTGGTCAAAGGTTACCGCGAGTTGGTCGTCGAGGCATCTTTCTGTCATGGAAAAGAAGGATGTTGAGTGCCTATGGTTTCGTGTGATGGTGATCCTATAAACTAGGTGTCTGGCATGAACATACGCAATTTCACAATTTAGCATACAATCATGGATATATATAACACATAGCAGATTACAACATCACAGTGGAACACATAAAACTTTTCATTAATATTATCCGTATTTTTGATACAGGAAAATTTTGCTCGGAAGAGCAATACATAAGTGGTGTAATTTTGGCAGCATAACGACTCTATGAGTAGTGTAATCACTTAAACATAGAGTCGGGGTACATAGCATAGATCCTAGTGACATAGTACTAAAGACGGGTATGACTAGTCCTAGTCATGGTAGGATGTGCCAGGGGTGGTGCTGAGGAAGTGGACGCTCCGTGAAGACAAGCCACCTGTCGTTCCGCATCTCGGAGTCGAGCCTCCCACCTTACCTGTCTCATGTGAAACTCTCGGATAACCTCTCGTGTTTCCTGCTCTGCGGGCTCGACCCTAGTCCGCATCTGGTGCATCTGATCGACAGTGCTCTGAGCTAGGTCGCCAGTGTTCCGAAATCGTCTCACCATGATCGAAAGAGCACGATCGGCCGGTCCTCCATCCCTCAGGTCATAGAACTCACATGACATGCCGAACAGGGGTCGGTGTCCCTGCTGCCTGCTCCACTTCCAAAGGTCGATACCCTAGGGGGTGTAGGACCAGTGGGGCCTACCCGATAAGCGGGCACCCTAATCGGATAAGGGGGTTGATGACTTCGGACTCTGCGTCCGAATCACCATCTTCATCTTCTTTGGTTTCTTCCTCGAGATCTCCTTCGGCTTCCTCCTCCTCCTGGTCTACCACTGGCTCGGCAGGTCCGCCTTCGGCTTCCGCCTTCCCCCTCGGATTCCTCCTCGGGGTCTTCCTCGAGTTCCTCTTCAGACTCCTCCTCGAGGTCCTTTTCAGGTTCCTCCTCTGATTCTTCCAGCCATCCGTTATTCCCCTGATTAGGGAAATAAGGATCTCCACGGTGATGGAAACCAGCCATGCTGTCTGTGAGGGTGTATAAACATGCTAATATCATTCCTAAGACGTATGGATTGAGTCGTTGTTTCTTTTTTAGTGCTAAAGGCGTATGCTTTTAGGTTTTTCGTACCATCGCGATTTCCTCGGGACACGTGATAGTTGTACCTTGGAGGAAATGTAGTTGATCAGGCTACATCCTCTCCTTGATACAACCATGAACAGTCCCGACTTTCCCGAGATGATAGCATTATCTTATTTGGTTTGGTATTATATTTTGTTTCCTAACTCACACAGGCAAAGATGTCTTTATAGTTGTGTTTTATTTGTTTTGTTTTGTTCAGAGTTGGGTTAGTCCCTTTTTGGTTTATAGTTGCATATCAATGTGTGGTTAGATATGCTAGTTCACTATAAACAATGCTCTGATACCAACCTGTCACACCCCCGAACCAGACGACGGAAATGTTCGAGGGCTAGCGTGAGTTTAATTGAATATCATCACAATGAATATACATGAATCATAACATAAGTGTCACCATCCATCAATATATTACAACTGGAATTGTTCATATCAAGTACATTGTTTTAACACTACACATTCACAACCTAAATAGTTTGAGTACATTTAACAACATAACATCTAACATTACTTCTTAACTCTTCCTCTTACCTGTTACCTGAGAATACAAGTTATTTTGGAAAAACGTCAACATATGAAATGTTGGTGAGTTCATAAGCAATGTTGTGATAAAATGATTGGTGTATTTTGTAAAACCCATAAAATCCAATATTTTCTTAAAAGACTTTTGTTTATCAAACTGTGAAGATCCATAAGTTGATGCATGAATGATTTTAAAAACATATATATATATATATATATATATATATATATATATATATATATATATATAGTTATAGTTATAGTTATAGAGTTTCGAATGAGTAGTATTGAATTCCCCGGAAAACCTGATGTTTTCCGATGTTGAAATGTATTCGTAATTACTGATTCTTGTATGGACTTAACGAGTGAATCTTGATTAATCCGTATTATATATAGTCCTAATTTTGTCTACTTTGATTTCTCGTAAGCCTTAACAAACAAAGAGAAGGGGAGTATTATGTCCCACTACTATCGTAAGTACCTTAGACTGTCGTGGATGCGAAAGACACGATGGTCCAACTCGCACTTGATTACTGTGACCTTACTAGCTTTTCTAACGGGACACTTTGGCCCACTAGCACATAAAAGCTATTGAAAGTCCTTCTATAAAATATTGGGTCATTGAAGGCGCAATAACATATAAGCGTTATCCCTTTGGGCCCAAAGATCATGTTGGTGGGCTTGCAAGGCCCAACAAGCATGATTTGAAACTCATAAGCCCAAAGTTTGTAGATTTACTCATTGTAGTGATCACGTATCTATTATAGTGTTTTTAAATTGATGCTTGTTGTTTTGTATTGATTCGAGACCGAATCAATTCCTTTAAAACAATATTTGGTATTGAAGGTGTATTCGTTTTGCGTTTTATTCACTAGTCGGGTATCTTGTATTTTGTCTTCATTATTTAACTTATTTAAAAGTAAGATTTTTACCTTTTCACAACCTTTCTTTTATAAAAATAACACTTTTAGTCCTTTATATAAAAGAATTTCATTTCATTTTTAGTCCTTAAAACATTTTTCTTGACACTTTTGTATCATTAACTTGTTGAAAAGACATATTAAACCCAAAATTTATTTTGTAAACAGCTTTAGCCCTTCAAAAATGGAGTTTCTCGGTTAGAGCCCCTTATTTCGCAACTTTTACAGTTTTGGCCCAAAATTTAAAAACTTTACATTTTTTATCCTTTTTGAAATTGAAAAGCATTTTTGACCTTTGAAATAGTTTTATTTCACTCCTTATCCCCTGTTTTGCAGAATGTTACAATTCAGCCCCTTAAAACTTCAAATTTCGCAATTTTGGGCTTATTGGGTCGAAAAGCCCAGATTTAGCCCATTAAGCTAAATTTTTACATTTTAAGTCCTTTGAAAATTCTAATATTCAGGAAATTGATTATAGAAACTGTTTTTGGCAATTTAAGTCCAAAAAAGGGTTTTATTTTAGAATATGTTCCTCATAACCTTATAAGCTATTTTTCTTGACTAGATTAGTGTAAAATAACTTAGATTATGTTTGTTTCCTTTCTCATGTCATAGATCTTGAGTTAATACCCCTTTTTGGTTGCATTTTCATCACAAAAACACATAAAACCACACACATACATGCATAAAATCACACATAGCATACATATACACATAGATCTACCCATTTTCTTATATTCCCCCCCATAAAACATATGAAAACCGAAAAAGAGGGGTATGAAGCTCACCTTGAGTTGTGTTTTCGATTTTGAAGAGAGAAAAGAAGAAGATTTCGATCCTAGCAAGTCTTCTTGGTAGATCTCGAGTTTAGTGACTTCTAAGGTGCAAGTTCACAAGTTGGAATAGATTTAGAAGAGATTTTTGATAAAAAAAAAGAGTCTAAGTCATAGATCCAAGTATGAACTTACCTTAGATGTTAAGTTTTGTGGAAAAATCTCTTTGAAAGCTTCCAAGATCTCGAAAATTTGGAGTGGAGTGGAGAGAGTTTCCTTTGAGAGAGTTTGAGTGAAGTGTGTGTGTGTGTGTCTGGGTTCAGCCGAGAGGAAGAAAGAGAGAAGAAGAAGAGAGAAGTGAGGTTGCATGGAAGTATGAGAGTTGCATGGATGTTTGAAGTATAATAGAAAGTTATCCATCAAATAAAAATGATGTGGCAAGCAAAGTCAACCCTTCTTCTTGGGTTGTAGTTTGGGCCGAGAGAGAGGAGAAAAAGAAGAAATTTTTGGGCTTTTTGTTCTTAAGTCCATATTATAGTTAAGCTAGATGATGCTTGACCCAATTAAATCAAGGTGTAATTTTTATGACCTATTAGAGCTAAATTAATTTGGTTGTGACTCATTAAGGCCGAAATATTTATGTTTCATGTATATGGGTCCATTTAGGGCCCATTAGAGAGTTCTAGATTCAAGATGGATAATTTGGAAGTTTATTAGTCCATTAAGCCCAATAAGGAATTCCTAGTCCAAAATGAACTCAAATTGGGATTTCAAAGGTTTCCAACTCTTTGTTGACCATTTGTAGGGCTAGAATGTAGTATTTGATGAGGTTTTGTTGTTATAGAATGAGCATCATGCATGCTTTCATGTTATTGATTCATAGTAGTTATAAGTGTTGTAGTTACAAGGCGTCAAAATTTCTAGTTGTGACAGTTATTTCTATGAATTTTAGGGCGTTATCATACTAAAAATAATTTGAAGATATATTCTTTAAATAAAAGGCAATAATTTGCAATACTTTCACATTTTATGGAAAAAAAACGACTAACGATAAAAAAATAGCAACATACTTTGGAGAAGGAATCTCAAAACATGTTACTTTTAGAATTTTTCAAAGTAGCTTTCTATTTTTAAAGAATTTCAAATTTGGAAATTTTGGTTACATGGTTTTATATATTTTTATCTAATATATTCTTGATTTTACTATTTCCTCAATATCAACTTACCTAGTTTTGTAGTATGAAACTGTCGCCATGATTCCTAATTCCCACTGGAGATTACGAAGGAAGCAACAACGTCGGATTTCTATATTTTTTAAATCACTTTGACTGACATTAAAGAGGTATTTGCGAATCTTAGATATAATAGTTTATGTATATCAAGCCAACATTCTCTACAAGTATCCAATTTGTATGCAATTATCAACTTGTTGAGTAAAGAAACCAATCAAATTATGATTTCAGAATGTAAATGAAAGCAAACGGTAAAGAACTTTTGTTTAGCTCATTAATGACTTTAAAAATAGTCTTTATGTAGTTTTTTTTGTAATTATGGAAGCTATTTATTTGAAAAAAGTTTTGAAAAGCTCTAAATAATGGACGTGTTTGGCACGAAGCGTTTGACAGCTTCTAGCTTCAAGCGTTTGACAAAACGTTTCGTTTTGAACAGAAAGCCTTGTTTGGCACTACTAGCTTCTAGCGTTTAGTTTAAACAAAACGCTCCAAGTTCAAATGTTACAGCCGTGTTTTGCAAAAATTAGCTTGTAACGAGTAGCTTGTAGCTTGTAGCGTTTTGTTAAACGCTACATGAAGTAGTATTTGGATTTGAAGTGTTTTGTTTTGTTTAAACTAAATGCTAGAAACTAGTAGTGCCAAACAAGATTTTGTGTTCACAACGGAGTGTTTTGTCAAACGCTAAAAGTTAGAAGCTCTCAAACACTCTGTGCCGAATACGACCTAGTTCATGTACCGTTTAACAAAACGTTACAAGCTATAAGCTACCCGCTGTCCGCTACAAGCTATCCGCTACCTACTAATTTTTTCGAACACGGCCAAAGCTATTTTTATATGAAAAAGCTCTAAAAAAAACTTCCAACATTTTAATTATGGTGAGTGTTTTCAAAACCAGACTTTTTCTATAAGCTTGGTAATTAACAAAGCTTTATGGTAGATCTTTTACATAAAATAACACTATTATATATATATATATATATATATATATATATATATATATATATATATATATACAGAGAGAGAGAGAGAGAGAGAGAGAGAGAGAGAAAAGTGAATATGTGGTTGTCATGTATGTAATATTAGGTATAGAACCTCTAAATTGACTTCATTTAGATTTAAAAACCATAATTTTCACTCACTGTTAGTTTCTTCCTATTGCATTTGAACTCATATTATTTTTTATTTTGTAATTAATCCCCAACATCTATGTATTTCGAATGTGTTTTTATTAGATCTCTAGTAGAAGCTTCATAACTTTTTCCGACACCTATCTTATATATACTTGCATTGTTTTTTTTATGGATTATGAGAACAGGTTTATCGGATTTTTAATGAACAATTTCAATCTTTCACTAAAGTTTTCTATAATAGATTTCAGTGTACCAAACTACATATGGTTGGTAAAATATTCTTATACACAGTTGTGGTGCAAAATTAAACTTATAAAACTCCATAAAAAATATATACAAAGCCTACGATAAGCTCTAATAGTTGACACAAGAAATATAGTAGAAATATTTGATTGAATTTTGTTAAAATTATATAGTTATTGATGGTTCTATACCTAATATTAGGTACATAACAGTATATATATATATATATATATATATATATATATATATATATATATATATATATATATATATATATATATATTCTTTGATTGATATTACGAGACCATGTAAACATATGAAATCTCTTATAGTGAGTGTTTATAAAGCTTTTAAGTTATGATGTAGGAGCATGTTTTGGTCGGTCCTTGATTGATCCTGTTGTTCGAACTTCCTGCCCCTTGTCTGTTGACTCCTCCATTGTTCCCTTGGTGAATCTGCGCCATTTCTGCGGTGACCGCAACAGACACAGCTGCTTGGAATGCAGCTGAGTCAACCTTTGGAGGGGTTGGTCAAAGGTTACCGCGAGTTGGTCGTCGAGGCATCTTTCTGTCATGGAAAAGAAGGATGTTGAGTGCCTATGGTTTCGTGTGATGGTGATCCTATAAACTAGGTGTCTGGCATGAACATACGCAATTTCACAATTTAGCATACAATCATGGATATATATAACACATAGCAGATTACAATATCACAGTGGAACACATAAAACTTTTCATTAATATTATCCGTATTTTTGATACAGGAAAATTTTGCTCGGAAGAGCAATACATAAGTGGTGTAATTTTGGCAGCATAACGACTCTATGAGTAGTGTAATCACTTAAACATAGAGTCGGGGTACATAGCATAGATCCTAGTGACATAGTACTAAAGACGGGTATGACTAGTCCTAGTCATGGTAGGATGTGCCAGGGGTGGTGCTGAGGAAGTGGACGCTCCGTGAAGACAAGCCACCTGTCGTTCCGCATCTCGGAGTCGAGCCTCCCACCTCACCTGTCTCATGTGGAACTCTCGGATAACCTCTCGCGTTTCCTGCTCTGCGGGCTCGACCCTAGTCTGCATCTGGTGCATCTGATCGACAGTGCTCTGAGCTAGGTCGCCAGTGTTCCGAAATCGTCTCACCATGATCGGAAGAGCACGATCGGCCGGTCCTCCATCCCTCAGGTCATAGAACTCACATGACATGCCGAACAGGGGTCGGTGTCCCTGCTGCCTGCTCCACTTCCAAAGGTCGATACCCTAGGGGGTGTAGGACCAGTAGGGCCTACCCGATAAGCGTGCACCCTAATCGGATAAGGGGGTTGATGACTTCGGACTCTGCGTCCGAATCACCATCTTCATCTTCTTTGGTTTCTTCCTCGAGATCTCCTTCGGCTTCCTCCTCCTCCTGGTCTACCACTGGCTCGGCAGGTCTGCCTTCGGCTTCCGCCTTCCCCCTCGGATTCCTCCTCGGGGTCTTCCTCGGGTTCCTCTTCAGACTCCTCCTCGGGGTCCTTTTCAGGTTCCTCCTCTGATTCTTCCAGCCATCCGTTATTCCCCTGATTAGGGAAATAAGGATCTCCACGGTGATGGAAACCAGCCATGCTGTCTGTGAGGGTGTATAAACATGCTAATATCATTCCTAAGACGTATGGATTGAGTCGTTGTTCTCTTTTTAGTGCTAAAGGGGTATGCTTTTAGGTTTTTCGTACCATCGCGATTTCCTCGGGACACGTGATAGTTGTACCTTGGAGGAAATGTAGTTGATCAGGCTACATCCTCTCCTTGATACAACCATGAACAGTCCCGACTTTCCCGAGATGATAGCATTATCTTCTTTGGTTTGGTATTATATTCTGTTTCCTAACTCACACAGGCAAAGATGTCTTTATAGTTGTGTTTTATTTGTTTTGTTTTGTTAAGAGTTGGGTTAGTCCCTTTTTGGTTTATATTTGCATATCAATGTGTGGTTAGTTATGCTAGTTCACTATAAACAATGCTCTGATACCAACCTGTCACACCCCCGAACCAGACGACGGAAATGTCCGAGGGCTAGCGTGAGTTTAATTGAATATCATCACAATGAATATACATGGATCATAACATAAGTGTCACCATCCATCAATATATTACAACTGGAATTGTTCATATCAAGTACATTGTTTTAACACTACACATTCACAACCTAAATAGTTTGAGTACATTTAACAACATAACATCTAACATTACTTCTTAACTCTTCCTCTTACCTGTTACCTGAGAATACAAGTTATTTTGGAAAAACGTCAACATATGAAATGTTGGTGAGTTCATAAGCAATGTTGTGATAAAATGATTGGTGTATTTTGTAAAACCCATAAAATCCGATATTTTCTTAAAAGACTTTTGTTTATCAAACTGTGAAGATCCATAAGTTGATGCATGAATGATTTTAAAAACATATATATATATATATATATATATATATATATATATATATATATATATATATATATATATATATATATATATATATATATATATATATATATAGTTATAGTTATAGTTATAGAGTTTCGAATGAGTAGTATTGAATTCCCCGGAAAACCTGATGTTTTCCGATGTTGAAATGTATTCGTAATTACTGATTCTTGTATGGACTTAACGAGTGAATCTTGATTAATCCGTATTATATATAGTCCTAATTTTGTCTACTTTGATTTCTCGTAAGCCTTAACAAACAAAGAGAAGGGGAGTATTATGTCCCACTACTATCGTAAGTACCTTAGACTGTCGTGGATGCGAAAGACACGATGGTCCAACTCGCACTTGATTACTGTGACCTTACTAGCTTTTCTAACGGGACACTTTGGCCCACTAGCACATAAAAGCTATTGAAAGTCCTTCTATAAAATATTGGGTCATTGAAGGCGCAATAACATATAAGCGTTATCCCTTTGGGCCCAAAGATCATGTTGGTGGGCTTGCAAGGCCCAACAAGCATGATTTGAAACTCATAAGCCCAAAGTTTGTAGATTTACTCATTGTAGTCATCACGTATCTATTATAGTGTTTTTAAATTGATGCTTGTTGTTTTGTATTGATTCGAGACCGAATCAATTCCTTTAAAACAATATTTGGTATTGAAGGTGTATTCGTTTTGCGTTTTATTCACTAGTCGGGTATCTTGTATTTTGTCTTCATTATTTAATTTATTTAAAAGTAAGATTTTTACCTTTTCACAACCTTTCTTTTATAAAAATAACACTTTTAGTCCTTTATATAAAAGAATTTCATTTCATTTTTAGTCCTTAAAACATTTTTCTTGACACTTTTGTATCATTAACTTGTTGAAAAGACATATTAAACCCAAAATTTATTTTGTAAACAGCTTTAGCCCTTCAAAAATGGAGTTTCTCGGTTAGAGCCCCTTATTTCGCAACTTTTACAGTTTTGGCCCAAAATTTAAAAACTTTACATTTTTTATCCTTTTTGAAATTGAAAAGCATTTTTGACCTTTGTAATAGTTTTATTTCACTCCTTATCCCCTGTTTTGCAGAATGTTACAATTCAGCCCCTTAAAACTTCAAATTTCGCAATTTTGGGCTTATTGGGTCGAAAAGCCCAGATTTAGCCCATTAAGCTAAATTTTTACATTTTAAGTCCTTTGAAAATTCTAATATTCAGGAAATTGATTATAGAAACTGTTTTTGGCAATTTAATTCCAAAAAAGGGTTTTATTTTAGAATATGTTCCTCATAACCTTATAAGCTATTTTTCTTGACTAGATTAGTGTAAAATAAGTTAGATTATGTTTGTTTCCTTTCTCATGTCATAGATCTTGAGTTAATACCCCTTTTTGGTTGCATTTTCATCACAAAAACACATAAAACCACACACATACATGCATAAAATCACACATAGCATACATATACACATAGATCTACACATTTTCTTATATTCCCCCCATAAAACATATGAAAACCGAAAAAGAGGGGTATGAAGCTCACCTTGAGTTGTGTTTTCGGTTTTGAAGAGAGAAAAGAAGAAGATTTCGATCCTAGCAAGTCTTCTTGGTAGATCTTGAGTTTAGTGACTTCTAAGGTGCAAGTTCACAAGTTGGAATAGATTTAGAAGAGATTTTTGATAAAAAAAAAAGAGTCTAAGTCATAGATCCAAGTATGAACTTACCTTAGATGTTGAGTTTTGTGGAAAAATCTCTTTGAAAGCTTCCAAGATCTCGAAAATTTAGAGTGGAGTGGAGAGAGTTTCCTTTGAGAGAGTTTGAGTGAAGTGTGTGTGTGTGTGTGTCTGGGTTCAGCCGAGAGGAAGAAAGAGAGAAGAAGAAGAGAGAAGTGAGGTTGCATGGAAGTATGAGAGTTGCATGGATGTTTGAAGTATAATAGAAAGTTATCCATCAAATAAAAATGATGTGGCAAGCAAAGTCAACCCTTCTTCTTGGGTTGTAGTTTGGGCCGAGAGAGAGGAGAAAAAAGAAGAAATTTTTGGGCTTTTTGTTCTTAAGTCCATATTATAGTTAAGCTAGATGATGCTTGACCCAATTAAATCAAGGTGTAATTTTTATGACCTATTAGGGCTAAATTAATTTGGTTGTGACTCATTAAGGCCGAAATATTTATGTTTCATGTATATGGGTCCATTTAGGGCCCATTAGAGAGTTCTAGATTCAAGATGGATAATTTGGAAGTTTATTTGTCCATTAGGCCCAATAAGGAATTCCTAGTCCAAAATGAACTCAAATTGGGATTTCAAAGGTTTCCAACTCTTTGTTGACCGTTTGTAGGGCTAGAATGTAGTATTTGATGAGGTTTTGTTGTTATAGAATGAGCATCATGCATGCTTTCATGTTATTGATTCATAGTAGTTATAAGTGTTGTAGTTACAAGGCGCCAAAATTTCTAGTTGTGACAGTTATTTCTATGAATTTTAGGGCGTTATCATACTAAAAATAATTTGAAGATATATTCTTTAAATAAAAGGCAATAATTTGCAATACTTTCACATTTTATGGAAAAAAAAACGACTAACGATAAAAAAATAGCAACATACTTTGGAGAAGGAATCTCAAAACATGTTACTTTTAGAATTTTTCAAAGTAGCTTTCTATTTTTAAAGAATTTCAAATTTGGAAATTTTGGTTACATGGTTTTATATATTTTTATCTAATATATTCTTGATTTTACTATTTCCTCAATATCAACTTACCTAGTTTTGTAGTATGAAACTGTCGCCATGATTCCTAATTCCCACTGGAGATTACGAAGGAAGCAACAACGTCGGATTTCTATATTTTTTAAATCACTTTGACTGACATTAAAGAGGTATTTGCGAATCTTAGATATAATAGTTTATGTATATCAAGCCAACATTCTCTACAAGTATCCAATTTGTATGCAATTATCAACTTGTTGAGTAAAGAAACCAATCAAATTATGATTTCAGAATGTAAATGAACGCAAACGGTAAAGAACTTTTGTTTAGCTCATTAATGACTTTAAAAATAGTCTTTATGTAGTTTTTTTTGTAATTATGGAAGCTTTTTATTTGAAAAAAGTTTTGAAAAGCTCTAAATAATGGACGTGTTTGGCACGAAGTGTTTGACAGCTTCTAGCTTCAAGCGTTTGACAAAACGTTTCGTTTTGAACAGAAAGCCTTGTTTGGCACTACTAGCTTCTAGCGTTTAGTTTAAACAAAACGCTCCAAGTTCAAATGTTACAGCCGTGTTTTGCAAAAATTAGCTTGTAACGAGTAGCTTGTAGCTTGTAGCGTTTTGTTAAACGCTACATGAAGTAGTATTTGGATTTGAAGTGTTTTGTTTTGTTTAAACTAAACGCTAGAAACTAGTAGTGCCAAACAAGATTTTGTGTTCACAACGGAGTGTTTTGTCAAACGCTAAAAGTTAGAAGCTCTCAAACACTCTGTGCCGAACACGACCTAGTTCATGTACCGTTTAACAAAACGTTACAAGCTATAAGCTACCCGCTGTCCGCTACAAGCTATCCGCTACCTACTAATTTTTTCGAACATGGCCAAAGCTATTTTTATATGAAAAAGCTCTAAAAAAAACTTCCAACATTTTAATTATGGTGAGTGTTTTCAAAACCAAACTTTTTCTATAAGCTTGGTAATTAACAAAGCTTTATGGTAGATCTTTTACATAAAATAACACTATTATATATATATATATATATATATATATATATATATATATATATATATATATATATATATATATATAGAAAAGTGAATATGTGGTTGTCATGTATGTAATATTAGGTATAGAACCTCTAAATTGACTTCATTTAGATTTAAAAACCATAATTTTCACTCACTGTTAGTTTCTTCCTATTGCATTTGAACTCATATTATTTTTTATTTTGTAATTAATCCCCAACATCTATGTATTTCGAATGTGTTTTTTATTAGATCTCTAGTAGAAGCTTCATAACTTTTTCCGACACCTATCTTATATATACTTGCATTGTTTTTTTTATGGATTATGAGAACAGGTTTATCGGATTTTTAATGAACAATTTCAATCTTTCACTAAAGTTTTCTATAATAGATTTCAGTGTACCAAACTACATATGGTTGGTAAAATATTCTTATACACAGTTGTGGTGCAAAATTAAACTTATAAAACTCCATAAAAAATATATACAAAGCCTACGATAAGCTCTAATAGTTGACACAAGAAATATAGTAGAAATATTTGATTGAATTTTGTTAAAATTATATAGTTATTGATGGTTCTATACCTAATATTAGGTACATAACAGTGTGTATATATATATATATATATATATATATATATATATATATATATATATATATATATATATATATATATATATATATATATTTTCTTTGATTGATATTACGAGACCATGTAAACATATGAAATCTCTTATAGTGAGTGTTTATAAAGCTTTTAAGTTATGATGTAGGACCAAAAAACAATATGAAAAAGCTCTCATATTGTAAACATTTTTGAGTAAAAATGTGATAAAATTACAAGATATTTTTTTTTTCTTTTTGTGATTTTTATTATTTAAATGGTAAAAATAATTCCGCCGTTATAAAAAATGGTAAAAACAATATAGTTTCAAACTTGCATTAAAAGAGGTGTTTATTGCATAAAAACTGCAAGAAATACATTTTATGGACGAAGTTTATAACAAAATGAAACACATAGTCAAAAGACATAACTTTTAACATCTTTATTCATCGAAATTACAAATGTTACACATGTTTCATACAATTTAAACAACAAAAAACGTTTTTCCCTTAAAAAAATTAATATAAAAGATTGATTATAAGTTCAACTTTCTTTTCACAATACATTTAGATTTGGGATAATCACTAAAATAACTATTATTTAGTGCGACAGTAAACAATGGGCACAAAAGTAACCACAAATATTAACTGATCATTTGCAAAATCCAAAATTCGAAATTTTATTTTTACCGACCAAATGCGTAAAAAACTACAAAATAACTATTTTTTTTTTTTTTTTGTGAAACTTCGAAAAATTGCAAATTTGTCCATCTTTGTAAAAGTCTTAATAATAGTGCAATCAAATTTGCAGATGCAATTTTTTCAACCTTTTAATATTTTTAAGTCTTTTTGTTGTGGAGCCATTTAGAAAAGAAGGTACTGACGAGTTTAGTTATTCCATATATATTTGTATATGAGTTATGCCTTATAGTTTGGTAGGGTTTTCGGGAAATAGTTTGTTAAGGTCGTAATTATTGGTAATATTTTCTTATAATAATAAAGTTCTTTTGGGATTGCCCTTAAGATACATTTGAGTAATTAATTGATAAAAAAAGATTTAGGAGAAATTAGTTTGTTAATTTCTTTTGTTTTGATACATTAATTAGAAGCAAATTTGTAATTAGTTAGGAGTTAATTAATTACAAGGATTGAATATTAATTAATTAAAATAGTTTACTTAATAGAAAGAGTTTAGTTTACTTAATGAAAACAGTTTATGGGGCAAATTCAACAAAAAGATAGTTTCTTTGGCATGATAAGTCTAATCAAGGTTTTAGAGTTGCTTTGGAATTAAGCAATTGGAAACCTATAAATAGGGAGCTAGGGATCAAACCCTAGAGGCTCCCTCGTAGGTGACGCAAAATTGCCCTTCTAGGATTTTAGTTTTGGCAATTTTACCTTCTATTTCCTAGGGTTTTGTTGGTTTGCTCTTTTTGTGTTCTTGGGTGTGATACCATTAGAGAGATTCTACCTTCGATCCTAACATCCAAGCAAAGGTGGCAAGAACTCGATCTCAAGCAAGGAGATCTCTAGCATCTAAAGAGGTATGTAATTCTTATTACTTTTCTAGTAGCAACAATTGAATGAAACTTAGATCATTATAGGTCGCATGAACACATAGGATTGTTATATGCTTCCGCTACTTATGAACATGTGTTTGTATGCCTAAAATCTATTAGTGGTATTGGAGACTTTGTTCATGATTATTTGCACTACTTAATCCAAATTGATTTATGTAAAATCTTATTTACATGTTATGTTTTTCGGATTTGAAAGGTGAGAAATTATTAGTTTAGTTTTCTATGGCTATTTTGATTACTTGTGCCCAAAGATAGGGTTTAATGGCCATAAACTTGAACCTTAAATTGCAAACTATGTTTTACTAAGAAAGTTATGCACTCTAATGCATCGTTTTTTGAAAAAAAGTTGCCTCAGCAGACTTTAATGCGTTTTCTAAGAAAAGCTTGCATCTACAGGCCCTAATGCAATGTTTTTTTGGAAAAGTGTAGCATCAGATTCTAATTAGGCAACACTTTTGCAACCCTAACTTGCTTAGCAAGTTTCCTAACTTGTTTTGCAAAAATGAAAATATGAAGATTTTTTAGATATTAGATATACATCTTTTATTTAATTATTTTTTTATAATAAGGAATATAATTTTGAAAATTAAATTAATATTAATTATTAATATTGCGTCCTCGCATGTTTAATTTGAATTAATGAAACACTTAAATTTAAATGGTTTGAATTTACCTATATATGATAGAAGAGTATATATATATATATATATATATATATATATATATATATATATATATATATATATATATATATATATATATATATATATATATATATATATAACAGTGCATCCTTGCATGTTAAATAAAACATTGCCAGGATTATCGCGACTAGGCTTACCCACTTTAATGCTATAAGAAAGGAGTAAGGAGGTTTCTTTGATTCATAATAAGGTTGGTTTTTAAATCTCATTTCTTACCACAGTCACCGCCTCTTTACGTTTTGAGTGGAGTTACTGAAAAGGTTTGATAGGATAATGCTCAAGTTAAAAATGCTTACTCAAAGTATTAAAATAAAATCTTGTTTTTATATAAGTAAAAACATAAATCATATGATATCTTTGAAAAACATGCATTTTCTTTATGATTTATTGATGAAGCGTGTGTGGTTTTTTAACACATCAATCTGAGAGTATAGTTGAAATTGATGTGGCACTCGTGAATCTCCAGCATGCCTTGAGTCAATGATCACACGATTTTTTCATGGTTGATCCACCAAATCTAATCCATGTTCCATGAAATCCTTGTCATGGACTAAGATAATCATAATTGAGATTAACATTCCATTGAACCTAATTAATGAATTTAAAAGATCTAGAAATTTCATAGTGATTTAAAATGGAGAATAGTGTTGCCTGCCTAAATTGTTTTGTGGTGTGATTAAATCATCCCTATTCATACCATGGAGTGAAATATGGATCCTAGCCTTATTTAAAACATTTTTTTGAATAGGGTAATTATTTTCTAAGGATTAATAAAACAAACTAGAATTGAAATTAACATTGAATGATGTCTATAAATTTATCCACTAAAATTTACTGCTATAAAACCTATGAAATGATAAGGTGATAAGATTGATCAATCTTATCTAAAATCGTAGTTTAAGAATAGTTCTCATGAATGAAAAGAAAGATCATGCCATCGATAAAACTTTTCCTGAGGTTTCTTTAGCCACTGCATTAAAACTGTAGAAAGTAACAGGTACCACGTGTACATTATATACTGAAATATTAAAGCAACATGGAATTTCATTAAGATAAGAGTTAACTATGGTTTTCATAATCAACTAGCCAACATGTTCACATAATCAGTTCACTCTAATTTTGATATGAACAAATTTGAAATGTCCATGAAGGAGTTGCATGACACGTTAAGGGTATTTTTAAACTAACATGGCCAATCATACTCTAATTTCAAATACTCATACATCCATTTTCATGAATAGAAATGTCAAGAAGAAGAAAGCCAATTGCTCAAGGGTAGAAGTGTGGTTAGAGTTGGTCTTCTGAAACATATTATGATAGGCTATTTGTTTCCATAAAACGAAAATGACTAAGAAAGCATACATGCCCATCATATCTAAAAGAGTTGAAAAACAACACACCATAGAGTATGGCACAGTCAAATATATGAATTTGTAATACCATTAGAATTGTTGGGTTTTGTGTACTATAACACTCCTATGGTGCACATACAACCCTAATAGCTTTTGATTTAAGTTTTCTCTAGTTATACATTCAATAAAATTTCCAAAGCATGAAGCCTACAACTAGCATACAATTTTGGTACATGAATCATAAAACTAGTTAGAATAATACATCTTTATTGTAGCTTGTAGTTTTGGCCTTTCAAGAGCTTAGCACCTCAAGTGTGATACCTCAAATGGTTCACAAACACCATGAACAAAGGAAGACTTTGAGAGAGAGCCTAGACACACTAAAATCAGTTATGATTCTCTTAGAATACATAGGTGTCGATTTTGGCCAAGGGATAACACATATATATTATAGGATTCCAAGAGTCATAGGTAAACCCTAGTCCATACACTTAGGTTATGATCCATATCGCATATGGGCTAACTCTTCATGGATACTTACATAAACTTAGCCCATCATGGATCAGTAGCCCAAACAATATATATTACTGATTTACATAATCAGTCCCCGTTAATTTAATTAGTCTCTTTTGATCACTAAATTAATTTCAAATTTATTCTTGATCAATACTAATTAAATATTATGATTTCTCAATTAATATATTATACTTATAATATATTAGTAAATCATAAATAGCCTCTTTCTCAAATATACATCCTATCAGATTGTTCTGGTGAGGGCAACCCAAATGGACCATGCTACACTCGGGTCAAGTACATACCAATTATAGTTATGGTCTTAGACACCTAATGCAACAGTATCCCACTTGGATAATTCTAATAACGATTATTACAAGTACGACTCCAAAATCCTGACAAGCAATCGTAGCTCTCAAAAGCCGTTGTCGAACGCTTACCTAGTAAAATGACGCGTCCATTAGATAAGGGATCATATATTTCTCCATTCTAGATATCATATAAACTGAGACATGGATTATAATCATTCATTTTTAAATATTATGGCCTCAAGCTCTTCCTTCATCTCTTTCACCTCAATCAAAGTTCCTCTTTCATAAATATTATGATTTCTCAATTAATATATTATACTTATAATATATTAGTAAATCATAAATAGCCTCTTTCTCAAATATACATCCTATCAGATTGTTCTGGTGAGGGCAACCCAAATGGACCATGCTACACTCGGGTCAAGTACATACCAATTATAGTTATGGTCTTAGACACCTAATGCAACAGTATCCCACTTGGATAATTCTAATAACGATTATTACAAGTACGACTCCAAAATCCTGACAAGCAATCGTAGCTCTCAAAAGCCGTTGTCGAACTCTAACCTAGTAAAATGACGCGTCCATTAGATAAGGGATCATATATTTCTCCATTCTAGATATCATATAAACTGAGACATGGATTATAATCATTCTCTTTATTCATGTGTTGTTTCCCGATTTCCTATTTATGATGACCGACTAATTGAACAAATCAAATCAGTCCAGGCTTGGCCAAACGCTTCGGGTTGTCATCACTAAATCATCTAGAGGCCTACAAATATCACTTTTATCCCATATTGGGTAAAAGGAATGGATAAACTTTGACTCAAATGCTTGCTTGTACTTACTCATCAAATCACACCCAACACTATGTTTTATAACACCAAGTTACTAGTGCGTTTACATATGTCATAGTGCAACCGACTTGTAAACTACAAATCACATGTCTTGGTTTCAAGAATATAAGATATTATCGTCTCACAATCATTCGTGATAATATTCATGAAGTGATTCAGATAAGTGTGGGTTTAATCCAATACTCGAATCTTATTCCATAAGTACTCGTGAACACTGCAGCAAACTTTTGCTATGTCTAAAACACTTTAGACAATCTACAAACGGATTCTTGACAGTCTTGCCTCAATACCTACTTCCAAAGTATGATCGACTGTGGATAGTTTGAATAACCTAGTTACTCGGGAAGTCAAAACATGCAAAGTGAAACACAAGAATTATCGAATCCAATATGGTCTCAAAACTTTTGAATATAAATAAAACACCTTTTATTTAATCACCATATTGATTAGACATTATTCGTTGTATAATGTTTCGATTAATCAACTTAATACTTGAATTAAAACAATAGTCATCCCTTGCTTCAAGCATGCACACTATTTTTATCTATGGTCCTTACTATGTGAAATAGATCAATTGTAAATATTTCCAATGACACTCATTTCACAATTCCAAATCCTTATCGTAAGTGTAAGAATACCAAGTCCTTGCCACTTACTGTAATCTGTTAGATTCTAAGCTTATATGCAATGATCCTTTTGTAATTACTATGCACACAAGTCATAGAGACTTGTCAATAAACACTACAAAGTATTCCTTTTGGACATTGGTTGTGGGACTAATTCCATGGAAGCGAAGACTCATATTCAAGGTGCATTACTTTGAAGATCCTTCTTGCATAAAAGTTTCTAACTTACTCATAGATTCTTGAATTCCAACTCCCTTTATGGAAACTTTTCCATAATTGCCATATGACTATCCATTCTTATAGAATATTATCTATTCAGAATTATATCAATATGGTTTATTCATCACTATACTCCAAATTACCCACAAGAGACCAATCCTTCGTGAACCTTGGATTGTCCTTAGCAATTGTTTAACAACTTCAGTCATATCCGGTTCTAGTACTTTTTCCCTCTTAATGCCCTAGGCATTTGGAAAATTAGAACATGAGAATATTATAGCACATGCAATCGATCTTATGTCTGAAGCATATGGGACATGATTTATGTGACAACCTGGAATTTTCATTCGGTCAAACCCTAGAAGTCAATCACTTAATATTATAAGTCGATTTCACTTTTACTTGTTTTTAGGAAATTAAAGTTCGTTTGATTATTTTAATAATTAATCTTTAAACGAACGGGTGAACGGATGGGCCGTCTTGGGTCTTGAAATTTCAAAGCCGCAAACGCCTTGTGTCTTAGAAGTTCACGGCCAAACTTTTATGTTTGGGCCGAAAAATCTTCCCAAAAACGTAAACTCATGCTTAAACATGAGTTTACTCCCCAGACTAATCATTTTATGTTTACTCCCCAATCACCAAAAAGAGTAAACTCAAAAACACTCTCAAGTATCATCCAAGATTTAATTCAAGATCTTCAAACTTGTAAGTGTTCTAGCCATTTCAAGTTGGTATAACACTTAATCTAGTGATTGTACATCTTTTCATCCATCCATTTTTGTGTTTTGATTAGATTTCCAAAAACACCAAGAACACACACTAGGTGTTCTTGGACTTTTAGCTCATTTCAATCTTCCTTATAGTAAGTACTTCCATCCTTGAGTCTTATTAAGCTTGTTTTACATGTTAGAATCAAAGAAAATTCCCAAGAACACCAAGATCAAGGTGTTCATGGTTTTGGGAGGCTCCCAAAAACGTAAAGACCAAATATGGTGCAAAGTGGTGCCTTAGGGTGCCTAGATGCTTCACCATGACTTAGGGACTTGTCTAGATTCATCCATGATGAGTTTATCACACAAAAAGCACCAAAACCTTACATTTTTTATGTGTTTACGGTTTGGGGATCTCCCAAAACCGTAAAAACCCCAAAAGGTGTATTAAAGCCCCATAAAAGTCCCATGATTATTCCTTATGTCTAAATCTAACCTAGACTATTGCCATGATTGAGCTAAGGACTTGAAAACCCCCAAATACCAAACTTATGGGTTTAAGGTAGTAAACTCATGAGTTTAAGATAGTAAACTCATGAGTTTAAGGTAGTAAACTCATGGAGAAATGATCCTTAGACCGTAAACTCCATTTAGGAGTGTTTTGATGCCACACAACACTTCCTAAGGATAAATCATGAAGTAGGAATGCTTGGAATAGCTTAGAAGACTTCAAAACAACAAATGGTCAAAAGGTTAGGAGTTTACGACCGTAAACTCAAGAGTTTATGATCGTAAACTCAAGGGGTGTTGGTCTTTAGGGAGTAAACTCATTTTAGGAGTGTTCCTTGAACCCCAAACACACTAGCCTTTCCCTTCAACACTTAGATGCACTCCTTAACACTTATAACACTTAAACAAAGTGTTTGTCATGTCCTAGAGTGTCTTGACTTGTTTATTAGTTTCTTAAATACTAATTGTTTATATACATATGTCCTTATATGTTATTAGGATCTTTGTGCGTGTCTAAGTCTTCACTTGACACCAAGCACTTATCCGACACTTCCTTCCGATCCACTTGCTACAGGTGAGTTCATAGCCCTTAATCAATGTTTTAAATGTTTTTAAATGCTTTATGGGGGGGGGGGGATACAAGTAGAATCATGCTACTTATTATATCAATCACATATGATTAATAAGCAGCATTCAAATGATTTACTATTTATTAGCCGTTTTACCAAACAGTTTCCTTCAAATGATTTTCATAAACACTTTATATGTTTAAAACTCCTTATTAAACTGTACATTTTACTCTGTATGTTTCATTTCAAACTCATTTACAATTATGTTTCAAACAAATGTTTCTTTATACTTAAACAGTGTTATCAAACCCATGCTTTCAAACCGTTTTACAGATTGACATCAAGTCGATCTTTTCTTAGATAATAATTACGTTCAAAGGTTTTACAAAACTTATTTTATGATTCTATATTATCAATTGCATGCCTATATATGTATAGTTATATAAGAAATGTTTAAAAGACTTAGGAAGGCTATCCACCCTATTTCCTTTTCGCACTTGAGATGTGGTCTGGTGGGACATCGGGTATCCGTCCGAAGGTTGTTTAAATATTAGTTATATATCATATGTACATATATAGTCATAAAGGTTTTCCCAGTTCATTCAATACCCTTGGGTAGCAAGGGTATACTTCCATGTTCATAAGTGCCAGTTACATTACTAGTAAGCTACCATATGGGTAGTTTAGGAACATACTAGAACTATTACTAGAACATGATATCATACAATGAGTCAGTTCATTCATGAGTCAGTACTTGCTAGATAGAGAGAGAACACACATCACAACTAGTACATACAGTACATTACTATAATATTACATAGATATAATTACATTATTACATTTACATGAGTACATTTACATGATTATATTTACATGAGTACATTTACATGATTACATTTACATGAGTATAGTTATATAGATACATCTACATGAGTACATTTACATGAGTACACTTACATGAGTACGTTTACATAGATAACATATGATGAATTATTAGGACATTTTATATGTATAAATTCTGTTATATAATCATCATTCTTATCTTCACTTTGTGATTCAATCACACAATCGGAGAGATAGATTGGATTTAATATCCTAGTACCAAAGGATACGTTGCGGGATTAACCATTCCTAGAATCTCTGTTAGCTACAGAGGTAAAAGCACATCCACAGATGTCAACGGTTGATACCATTACATGTATACTTTAAGGGACTAACTATTCCTATACCCAGGTGTTAGCAACAGAGGTAAATGTACATCTACCGATGTCTTCAGTTAACACTGTTAGTTACCCTAGTACCAAAGGGCAGTACTTAGGTTATTTATATTATTACCTTTATCTTGTGACCCATTCACATAATCAATGAGGTGATATATTTGAGTATCCTAGTACCAAAGGATACGATTTCTTATAAGAATAATAATAGTAGCACAATTAAGTCTTGGTAGAAGACTACATTTAGAACAGTTAAGTCTTGGTAGAAGACTACATCGAGAACAATTAAGTCTTGGTAGAAGACTACATTTAGAACAGTTAGGTCTTGGTAGAAGACTCCCTTTTATAATAGTAGGAATCATAGGGATTTCTAGGGTTTTTCAAACGTTTATAGTTGTTTTACAAACATTTTCATACTTATTTGAACTTTCTTTCAAAACATTTTTCAGGTCTTTCATTACATGTCATACAAATACTTACATTCAAATTAAGACACATTAATACTTATGATCTCACCAGCTTTAAAGCTGATACTCTCTTTCAAAATAACTTGTATCCTCAGGTCAACAATAGATAGGTACCGATGCAAGGTTTAGAGAAGATGGATCTCGCTCAAGACTCATATTTCATTTTGTTTATACTTTAGTGTCAATTATAATTTGACAGAACACTTATATTAAAATTTTATTATTAATGCAATGGATGATGTTGTTGCTTGTTTACTATTTTTCATTGTTGTGATACTGTACATTACGTCCTCCGCCCCAGAACGTTTCCGCCGTTCTTGGTTTTAGGGTGTGACAATTTATAATGTCTTACATAAAGACCTGATACTTTACCAGTCTCTTGCTATAACATTTCCATATATAGAATTTCCTTATGTCGAATCTTTTCAACATAACATTCATATATGTCACACCCCCAAACTAGACAACGGAAACGTACGGGGGTGGGGGACTTCACTTGTAATATCACAACACATGCATCATAGTAATCAAAGTACAAACAACCATTGTATTAAAAAAGTATTTACATGTGTTCAATCACTGTATATTGACACCTAAACAGTTACAACAAAATACAGAAGATATGACACAAAACGGCTCCATCTTCTCAAAAGCTCGGGGAGTATTTGTTTACTGTTTCCCTGAGAATACAAGTAATTTGAAAAGAGAGTATCAAAATAAAGTTGAGTGAGTGCATAAGTATTTATGTTTAAAAGTAAGTTTTCTGTTCCTTGAATATGTAAGCAGTTCTAGAAAATCCTATATTTTTTGTTGTATATGAAAATCATTTTTAATCTCATAAAACCGTTCTGTATGTAAATCAATGTTTTGTGTTTGTATCCTTTTTGTAAAACCTGTAAAAGTGAGTGTGCCTGGCTCCACCGGCTATTATTGTAAACTGTAATGTAATACTATAAATTGTATCTCTGTAAACTAGTACTTTGAAAATGTACTCATGTTTAGTTAATTATACACTAACATATTGTTAATATCTTTTTAATGAGTTATTATAACCATACTGTAACTAGATGGCCTGAAAAAAAAACACTTTGAAGGCGTTTAAACTGTTGATAACAATTGTCACTCATAGGCATGTATGCCCGATTGTAGCTAGCAGCTCAAGTGCGGGGTTGTCAATCCCAATATAGATCTATATATACTTGTTTCGATCCCCGACTGGAGATTCCGGTTATAATATCGAGACTTTAACTATGTTGTTTAAATGAATAAACAACATGAACATATTGTCTCATAAAAAGCATATACACGTTACGAGTAAAATGAAAACCCAATCATTCTAAAATAAATGATTTATGTATGTTCCTTGTTTAGTATACTTGAAATGTAGTAGTAGTGTGCCCTTGTTTAGTTTTGAATCAAACTCTTGTTTTTGTACAGTAGTGTAAACCCATGTTCTTGTAAAATAGTGTACTCTAGTGTGTTTGAGTCATGAGTTAGTGTTCTTGAATCATAAATTATACCTATTATAATTTATATGTACTTTCTGTATTGATACTAACTGTTCATGAATGCAACCCCATGCTCTACATGTTACAAAGAGTATTGAAACTGAAAGAAATAACCTTTATATTTATATACATACACAAATATATATAACTAAAATTTAAACGACATTCAGACAAATACTTGATACCCTAAATCCACATCCAAACAAGGAAAAGGAAATAAAACGAGTTATCAGTCCTAAGCCCTTTAAATATTATTTATATAAATGTAAATATATAAATATGATTTTTGGGGAAAAATATAAGTTTGTAAAACATTTTGAAAACTTTTGATGACTTGATGCCATTTGAATACACTTTGAAACCATTTTGATTTTGAAGATAACAGAAATCCATTTCGTAAGATATTTTAAAATCATTTGTTGATAACACAAGATCCTTGTGTTATACTTGTATACCCCCCACCCCTTAAAACTGTAAAAACTATGAAAATACGGGGGTATGAACTCACCTTTTGGAGGGAGATTCAAATGATGATTTGTTATAGGATGTTTAGTCCACAAGTGAAATCCCGTAGCAAAACAAGTCCTATATAGCAATTTATACGACATATATGCATCAAATTAGCTAATATAATCATAGGAATGATTGGAAACTTGTCACGCCCCAAAACCCAAGGCGGAAACGTTTCCGGGGCGGACGCCACATTGAGTATCAAATCCAATGTACATAGTAAGCAAATTAAACAACCATTACATTACATATAAAAGTTTACATTTGTTTGAAAGTAAAGTTGTACAAGTGTGATACATATGTATATATATAGACAAAAGTAAGACGTGTCTTCTACGCAATCCGTCTTCGCCACAAGGAATCATCGGGTACCTGTCTAATGCGGACCTGAGAATACAACTAGTTTGAAAATCAGCATAAAGCTGGTGAGTTCATAAGCGGTTTTGTTTTCTAAAAATGTATTTGTTTCCTTTCTGTTTCTGAAAAGTTACGCACCAAGAAAATCCCATATTTTCTTAAAAGTTGGTTACTAATCCGAAATGTAACGTAAAAGATGTACACTGAAAACATGGTTACTCTTGTAAATTGTAAGGTTTAGTTATCTGGTTTGTTACACGAATCTAGTTATGTACAAATGTTACCCCAGGAAAATCCCATATTTTCCTGAAAGTTGGTTATCAATTTGTAATGTGAAAGATGTATACCAAAAACCTGATTATCCTTGTGAAATGTATTAGTTTTTAACATGTATATAAAAATAATATGTACAAGTAAACTAGTTACTTTATTCATTATTACTATCAAGTAAATCTCTGTTATCCAAATTGCGAGTTCCATAACCATATGATAGACTAGATATGGCAATAAGTAGTCCACATCACCTTATGAATTTCGTCACCCTTGAACCTTTCGGTTCGGCTGTAGCTAGCAGCCAGGTGTGGGGTAGTCAGCCCCGTATAGATTTATACACCCAAGTCACGCTCCCTATCTAAGAGATTCTGGTTACGGGTGTGGTCCTCCACTCACGTATCTCTATGGAGTGTTCTCTGAGGACGTGTCTCCAATTTATAGGAATAACAAATTTACTAGTAATAATACAGAAAGATACTGTTACAAACAATGATCCTCCACTCGCGTATCTCTGTGGAGTGTTACCAAGCACAAAACAGTGTATTAAGTTTCATGTTCAAAGATCAAATGTTATGCTTTTAACTGATAAAATGTGGAAAAACATTTGTGAAAATATAAAATACAACATTTTATAAAGTTTTTCACAAATACTACGGTAATGTATTATGCAGGTTCAAACGGTTATCTGTTATGATTGTTAATGTTAAAAGCATATGAAATATGAAACACAGCACACGTAAAAAAAGTTTTTGAGTACAAGTATTCCTTGTACTTTGCTTGTATTCCCCCTGAAAACAGTGAAAAATATTGAAAAAGGGTAGGGGTATGAACTCACTAGGCGAGAAAACGTGACAGTTTGAATGCTAAGCGTCAGTTCGGGGCTTGATAACGCGCAAGGTTCCTATGCAATATGGAATGATACACAAATGTATCTAATTAGACTTCAAAACACTAATTGGATAAAAGTAAACACTTCTAGACGTGAAAACATTTCAATCCAAGTGTTTGGAGTGACCTAGGTAGCATCTAAGAGTGTGTAGGGCTTAAATATGGAGTTTACTCTTTAAAAGTAAACTCCTTGAGGAGTTTACGGTCCATTGACCATATCCCCATGAGTTTACAACCATAAACTCATGGGTGGTGGGTTCTTGGATGCCAAATGGTCATACAATGCACACGGGAAGGTTCTAGGGTTGATTCCATGGCTTAGGAAGTGTTCGGGACTTGAAATGGATTTGGAAAATGAGTTTACGGTCTAAGGAGATGTTCTTGGGGAGTTTACTACCTTAAACTCATTATATTACAACCGTAAACTCATGTTTGTACATGATTCATGGGTTTTAGTGGTTGAAGGTTAAGCATACAAGGTTCTAGGTTTAATTCCAAGCCATACAAAGTGTTAAAGTCACTTTAACACCCAATTGAAGAGTTTATGGTCTAAGGAGATGAGTTTATGGTCTAAGAATGTTCTTGGACCGTAAACTCTAGTTTGATCCATTTGTGCATGTTTTGTTGCATTTCTTGAAGGGTTACAAGGTTCTATGCACTCATGGAAGTTCATTGGAGGTGTTTAAGGGCATTTTAACACTTTAACATGAGTTTATGGTCCATGAATGAGGGTTTACGGTCCAACAACATGCTTGGGCCGTAAAATCATGTCCATACATCAAATGATATGATTTTGGGGTCCTAAGCTCATGCATGCAAGTTTCTAAGTTGAATCTAAGCACTAGAAGTGGTTTGGAGGGGTTTTTGGGCTCCAAAACCCTCATAAGAGGTGTTCACGGTTTTTGGGAGGGTCCCCAAACCGTAAACACATGTTCATATGTGTTTTGGGTGATTCCAACATGAATTTGCATACTATAGAAGTTAAACAACAAGTTTAGGATGGATTCCTTACCAAATGATGCTTGAAATGAGGTTTTTCGGCCAACTTCAAGTTCTAGAGAGAGAGAGTGTGTAGTGAGAGAAAGTTTTTAGAGAGAGAGAGTAAAAGCCTCAAAATGAGTTCACTCAATCCCTTATATAGGGGTTGAGTTTGTGGTCTGGAGGAATTCTACCCAATACTGACGTTAGACGCGGCTTTTGGTCGTACCCGGTAAATTTTGCCGTAACTCAACTTGGATGAAACTAATAATTTTCCAAATAAATATGGAAAATATTTTAATGTTTATAACACATCCCGACACTTATGGAACCGAATTAAAAGTCGTGATTAACTTAATTTAACTCAAAAGTTAACGGATCAGATTGAATTTAACGGTTTTACTTAACGGGAACGGTTTTAGTGGCGAAATAAATTACAGGTTGTCACATTATCGCCCCGTTAGAGGGAATTTTGTCCCGAAATTCAGAATTAAGGTACAAATCATGGATTTGGAAAGAGATGCGGATACTTCTGTTTCATCGAGTCTTTGCGCTCCCAAGTGAATTCCGGTCCCCGCTTGGCATTCCAGCGAACCTTCACTATCGGGATGCGACTTTGTTTCGTACGTTTGATCTCTCGATCCATGATTTCGATCGGTTCCTCTACGAAGTTCAAGTTCTTGTTGATCTTGATTTCATCCAGAGGGATCACAAGGGTTTCATCGGATAAACACTTTTTAAGGTTCGAGACATGAAAGACAGGATGGATGTTACTAAGCTCATGGGGTAATCGAAGTTTATAGGCTACAGGACCAATCCTGGCGAGGATCTCAAAAGGTCCAATGTACCTCGGATTAAGTTTTCCACACTTTCCAAAGCGTACCATGCCTTTCCAGGGCGAGACCTTCAACAGGACGCGGTCTCCGACCTGGAACTCCAGAGGTTTCCGTCGGTTATCAGCGTAACTCTTTTGGAGATCTCGTGAAGCTTTCAATCGTTCTCGGATTTGGATAATCTTTTCGGTGGTTTCGCGAATGATTTCAGGACCAGTGAGAGCACTATCGGGGAATCGACTCTTGGCTAGCTGCGTGTCCCCTACCTCGGCCCAGCACAAAGGGGATCTGCACTTGCGACCGTAGAGGGCTTCAAACGGGGCAGCCTTGATACTAGTGTGGTAACTGTTGTTGTACGAGAACTCGATCAAAGGCAAATGTGTGTCCCACGACTTGCCGAAATCGATGACACATGTTCTGAGCATGTCTTCCATGGTTTGGATAGTTCTCTCACTCTGTCCATCGGTCTGAGGATGATAAGTCGTGCTCATGTCTAGCTTGGTTCCAAGAGCCTTCTGGAGAGACTGCCAAAATCTAGAGGTAAACCTGCTATCTCGATAAGAGATAATGGACGCAGGTACACCGTGCAGTCGAATTACCTCCTGGATGTAGACTCGCATGAGTCTTTCCATCTTGAATGATTCCTTGATCGGAATGAAGTGAGCGGATTTTGTCAAACGATCGACAATTACCCAAATGGTATCGTACCCACTCGGACACTTGGGTAACTTGGTGATGAAATCCATCGTAATCATCTCCAACTTCCATTCGGGTATCTCGGGTTGCTGGAGCAGACCCGAGGGTTTCTGGTACTCGACTTTCACCTTGGCGCAAGTCAGGCACTTGCCCACGAATGTAGCGATCTCGTCTTTCATGTTGGGCCACCAGTATTGTTTCTTGAGATCCAAGTACATGTTATCAGAACCCGGGTGAACGGAGTATCTAGTCTTGTGTGCTTCCTGCATGACAACCTCCCTGAACCCTCCGAACTTTGGAGTCCAAATTCTATCCATGAAACAGTAGAATCCGTCACCTCTGATCTCATGTTTCTTATCCATTCCCTTCAAGGATTCGCTTGACACGTTCTTGCGTTTAAGGGCTTCTAATTGGGCGTCTCGGATTTGCATAGATAAATGGGAATGGATAGTCATCGTCAGCGTCTTCACTTTGCGGCTCGAACTTTCCTTTTGGCTAAGGGCATCTGCTACCACATTGGCCTTGCCGGGATGGTAGCGGATTTCACACTCATAGTCGCTGAGTAGCTCTACCCATCGCCGTTGCCTCATGTTTAAGTCTTTCTGATCGAAGATGTGCTGCAGGCTCTTATGGTTAGCGAAAATCGTACACTTGGTTCCGTAGAGATAATGTCTCTAAATCTTCAGTGCAAAGACTACGGCACCTAACTCCAGGTCGTGTGTGGTATATTTGACCTCGTGTGCCTTCAGATGTCTCTAGGCATAAGCAATTACTTTTCCTCTTTGCATAAGCACACAGCCTAAGCCCTGATTAGACGCATCACAATAGACAACGAAGTCCTCTGTCCCTTCGGGTAGTGACAGAACAGGCGCGCTGCACAAGGCTTTATTTAATGTCTGGAACGCTGTTTCTTGCTTTCACTCCAACAAAAGGGTACACCTTTCTGTGTCAGAGTGGTTAGAGGTTTGGCGATTCTGGAAAAATTCTGGATGAATCTCCGATAATAGCCCGCGTGACCCAAGAATTGACGGATTTATGTGGGTGTCTTCGGTGCCGACCAATTCTCTATTGCTTTGAGCTTGGAAGGGTCCACGTGTATACCTTCTTCGCTAACCACGTGACCAAGGAAAGTTACTTTCCGAATCCAGAATTCACACTTGGAAAATTTTGCGTACAACTTTTCGGATCTAAGGGTCTCCAACACTAACCTCAAGTGTTGTTTGTGGTCTTCTTCGCTTCTGGAGTAGACAAGTATGTCATCAATGAACACAATGATGAACTTGTCCAGAAAAGGACAACACACCCAGTTTATCAGGTCCATGAACACTGCCGGTGCGTTGGTTAGACCGAAGGGCATCACTACGAACTCGTAGTGTCCATACCGAGTCCTGAAAGCTATTTTGGAAACATCATTCTCATGAAGTCATAGCTGATGATACCCTGACCGAAGGTCTATCTTTGAGAAGTAGCTGGCTCCTTGGAGTTGAGCGAAGAGGTCATCTATTCGCGGAAGAGGATATCGGTTTTTTGACGGTCAACTTGTTCAGCTCGCGGTAGTCGATACACATCCGGAAGGATCCATCTTTCTTCTTTACAAACAATATCGGAGCTCCCCAAGGTGAGGAACTTGGTCTGATGAACCCTTTGGTGAGTAGTTCATTGAGCTGGCTGGATAACTCCTACATTTCTGTTGGAGCTAAGCGATATGGGGGTTTGGCTACGGGGGTAGCTCTAGGAATTAGGTCAATGCGAAACTCGACCTGACGTTCGGGAGGAATTCTTGGAAGCTCTTCGGGAAAGACATCAGGAAAATTACAGAATTCGGGGATGCTCGCGAGGTCTTTGACTTCCTGTTTCTCGTTGATTACATGGGCTAGGAATGCTTGACATTCCTTTCGCAAGAGTTTCTGAGCTTTGATGCAAGAAATGATGCGAAGATTGGAGCTAAGTTTATCACCATAGATTATGAGAGTCTGACCCGAGGGGAGATTGAGACGGATGGCTTTTTCGTAGCAGAGGATATCAGCATGATTGGGACTCAACCAATCCATGGCAATGATAACATCAAAGCTCTTTATGGAAACTAGCATAAGATTGATGGGAAATGAATGATCATTCAGGGTAAGGGTACAACCTATGAACACATCGCTAGCACTTTCTTTCTCACCGTTAGCCATCTCGACGGTAAATGTTTCGGTTAATGGTTGGGGGTTATGTTTAAGAAAGCGTTTGAATGAATGGATAACAAAACTACGTTCAACACCAGATTCGAAAAGGATACTAGCATAAGAGTTGTCGAAAAGGAACGTACCCGAAACAACGGTGGGATCAGCGACTGCCTCCTCTCGTCCCATGGCTAGGACTCTCCCGGTATTATCAACTGTTGTCTTCTTGGGGCAGTTTCTCTTGAAATGTCCAACTTCTCCATAATTGTAGCAGGCAACACCTGCTCCAGAAGATTTGTTGGCTGATTGGGCTGGTGCTTTGCAAAATCGGACTGTATGCCCCTTTTTACCACAGTTGGTGCATGACAGATCATGGCAGGGGCCGGGGTTATGGTGCTATTTGCACTTGTCACACTGGGGAAGGTTACCATCATACCTACTAGTGGATGTTTGAGCTGTGGATCCCACAACAGAAGTAGTAGCAATAGGGGTAGTAGCGGCATGGACGGCTACAGTCTGCTGTTTCTTTGAGGATCCTTAGGAAGATTGACCTTTCTTCTTTTTCCAAAACTTCCTTTTCTCACCACTCCTTTTGGTCGATTCGGGAGTGGTGGTTGTTTCCTCAACATCATCACTATGGTCAATCAGGGTCTGGGCTAAACTTTTGGCACTGTCATATGTATCCGGCCTCGCAGCTAAAACATTTCCCTTGGTCGGTTGGGTCAGCCCCCAGATAAATCTCTCGACCTTTTTACTCTCTAGGGTAACCAATCCCGGGCAAAGTAGCGCTAGGTCATTGAATCTAGAAGTGTAGGCGGCGATATCGGAACCCTTCATCTTCAGGTTCCAGAGCTCGTGCTCTAACTTCTGTATTTCGCCCCGAGGGCAGTACTCAGCAAGAAGAAGTTCTTTCATGGCTTCCCATCCCATAGCATTGGCTACAGGTAGGGTTAGGGATTTGACTCGGCCGTTCCACCAAGTCAGAGCTTTATCAATAAAGGTACAAGCTGCGAATTTCACTTTATCGGATTCCGAACAGGCACAAATTTCAAAGATAGATTCGATTTTCTCAAACCATCGGGAAAGGGAAATGACACCTCCAGTGCCATCAAAGGATGTGGGTTTCGCGTTCATGAAATCTTTATAGGAACCCTCCTTTCGGTGTCCCTGGCTACCTTCCTGGTTTTGAGGCTGAGGACCACCTCCTGAACCACCGGGGTTCATTCGTGACATAGCAGCTGCCACCGCGGTAGTAACAGCTACCTGGAAAACCACAGGGTCAAATTCAGGAGGAGGTGGTGGTGGAAGTGGATTGTTGTTCTTTGATCTGGGTCTTTTTCTTGGAGGCATCTTGATCTAATAAGATCAGGAAAGAGAGGATGGTAAGTCCTCTGAGTTGAATCAAGAGATATGACAGATATTGAATTCTATTAAGCGATAAAGCGGGAACGAATTATCAAAGCAGATAAATTATCGCTAAAAGAATGATCGAGGAACAACGTTGGAATGAGGATTTCTATAACGAAGCTGGCTCTAGAAATACACCCATAGTATTTCATGATTTGCTACGACGACGACTCATTGTTTGGGTATTGGGTATGTTTTAGGCATGCCGCATACTACAGTCACTCCCAAGCATATGTTGGCCGTGTCTCGAATGAATATTGTTGGCCAGGCTAAATTGACCCTAGACACGACTACACAATTGCCCAGGTTTAACCGCAGCATACAACACCCATTTACTTATGTTTTGTTCTACTTGTAGTTGCAGATCTTGACGGTTTGGTATACTTATATACTTTTTGAAAATACTTATATTTTAAAGTATACTTTTAGTTTAGAACACTCAGGCCCCTTAGTGTTTATAGTTTTATACCATGTAAGGTTTGGTATACTTAGTTCACTATAAACATGGGCTCTGATACCAATCTATCACACCCCAAAACCCAAGGCGGAAACGTTTCCGGGGCGGACTCCACGTTGAGTATCAAATCCAATATACATAGTAAGCAAAGTAAACAACCATTACATTACATATAAAAGTTTACATTTGTTTTAAAGTAAAGTTGTACAAGTGTGATACATATGTGTATATATATATATATATATATATATATATATATATATATATATATATATATATATATATATATATATATATAGACAAAAGTAAGACGTGTCTTCTACGCAATCCGTCTTCGCCAAAAGGAATCATCGGGTACCTGTCTAATGCGGACCTGAGAATACATGCAGTTTGAAAATCAGCATAAAGCTGGTGAGTTCATAAGCGGTTTTGTTTTCTGAAAATGTATTTGTTTCCTTTCTGTTTCTGAAAATTTACGCACCAAGAAAATCCCATATTTTCTTAAAAGTTGGTTACTAATCCAAAATGTAATGTAAAAGATGTACACTGAAAACATGGTTACTCTTGTAAATTGTAAGGTTTAGTTATCTGGTTTGTTACACGAATCTGGTAATGTACAAATGTTACCCCAGGAAAATCCCATATTTTCCTGAAAGTTGGTTACCAATCTGTAATGTGAAAGACGTATACCAAAAACCTGATTATCCTTGTGAAATGTATTAGTTTTTAACATGTATATAAAACTAATATGTACAAGTAAACTAGTTACTTTATTCATTATTACTATCAAGTAAATCTCTGTTATCCAAATTGCGAGTTCCATAACCATACGATAGACTAGATATGGCAATAAGTAGTCCACATCACCTTATGACTTTCGTCACCCTTGAACCTTTTGGTTTGGCTGTAGCTAGCAGCCAGGTGTGGGGAAGTCAGCCCTGTATAGATCTATACACTCAAGTCACGCTCCCTATCTAAGAGATTCTGGTTACGGGTGCGGTCCTCCACTCACGTATCTCTGTGGAGTGTTCTCTGAGGACGTGTATCCAATTTATAGGAATAACAAATTTACTAGTAATAATACAGAAAGATACTGTTACAAACAATGATCCATCACTCGCGTATCTCTGTGGAGTGTTACCGAGCACAAAACAGTGTACTAAGTTTCATGTTCAAAGATCAAATGTTATGCTTTTAACTGATAAAATGTGGAAAAACATTTGTGAAAATATAAAATACAACATTTTATAAAGTTTTTCACAAATACTACGGTAATGTATTCTGCAGGTTCAAACGGTTATCTGTTACGATTGTCAATGTTAAAAGCATATGAAATATGAAACACAACACACGTAAAAAAGTTTTTGAGTACAAGTATTCCTTGTACTTTGCTTGTATTCCCCCTAAAAACAGTGAAAAATATTGAAAAAGGGTAGGGGTATGAACTCACTAGGCGAGAAAACGTGACAGTTTGAATGCTAAGCGTCAGTTCGGGGCTTGATAACGCGCAAGGTTCCTATGCAATATGGAATGATACACAAATGTATCTAATTAGACTTCAAAACACTAATTGGATAAAAGTAAACACTTCTAGACGTGAAAACATTTCAATCCAAGTGTTTGGAGTGACCTAGGTAGCATCTAAGAGTGTGTAGGGCTTAAATATGGAGTTTACTCTTTAAAAGTAAACTCCTTGAGGAGTTTACGGTCCATTGACCATATCCCCATGAGTTTACAACCATAAACTCATGGGTGGTGGGTTCTTGGATGCCAAATGGTCATACAATGCACACGGGAAGGTTCTAGGGTTGATTCCATGGCTTAGGAAGTGTTCGGGACTTGAAATGGATTTGGAAAATGAGTTTACGGTCTAAGGAGATGTTCTTGGGGAGTTTACTACCTTAAACTCATTATATTACAACCGTAAACTCATGTTTGTACATGATTCATGGGTTTTAGTGGTTGAAGGTTAAGCATACAAGGTTCTAGGTTTAATTCCAAGCCATACAAGGTGTTAAAGGCACTTTAAGACCCAATTGAAGAGTTTATGGTCTAAGGAGATGAGTTTATGGTCTAAAAATGTTCTTGGACCGTAAAATCTAGTTTGCTCCATTTGTGCATGTTTTGTTGCATTTCTTGAAGGGTTACAAGGCTCTATGCACTCATGGAAGTTCATTGGAGGTGTTTAAGGGCATTTTGACACTTTAACATGAGTTTATGGTCCATGAATGAGGGTTTACGGTCCAAAAACATGCTTGGGCCGTAAACTCATGTCCATACGTCAAATGATATGATTTTGGGGTCCTAAGCTCATGCATGCAAGTTTCTAAGTTGAATCTAAGCACTAGAAGTGGTTTGGAGGGGTTTTTGGGCTCCAAAACCCTCATAAGAGGTGTTCACAGTTTTTGGGAGGGTCCCCAAACCATAAACACATGTTCATATGTGTTTTGGGTGATTCCAACATGAATTTTCATACTATACATGTTAAACAACAAGTTTAGGATGGATTCCTTACCAAATGATGCTTGAAATGAGGTTTTTCGGCCAATTTTGAGTTCTAGAGAGAGAGAGAGAGTGTAGTGAGAGAAAGTTTTTAGAGAGAGAGAGAGATTAAAAACCTCAAAATGATGTCACTCAATCCCTTATATAGGGGTTGAGTTTGTGGTCTGGAGGAATTCTACCCGATACTGACGTTAGACGTGGCTTTTGGTCGTACCCGGTAAATTTTACCGTAACTCAACTTAGATGAAACTAATAATTTTCCAAATAAATATGGAAAATATTTTAATGTTTATAACACATCCCGACACTTATTGAACCGAATTAAAAGTCGCGATTAACTTAATTTAACTCAAAAGTTAACGGATCAGATTGAATTTAACGGTTTTACTAAACGGGAACGGTTTTAGTGACGAAATAAATTACAGGTTGTGACAAAACAGAACTAATTTGTAAGTATAACTTACAAATTTGTATGTTAGAAGCTAAAATGGAAGCTAAATGGTGTTCACGGTCCAAGCACATGAAGGGTTCATGGGCTTGGAGGTTTACGGCCCGTAGGTTCTTGATGAATGATGAACACTTGATCCTAAACTAGTTTCTAAGAAGATTCAAAGGTTTTTAGGTGGTTGTTCTTCGTGTTCTTCATGTATTCTTCATGAAAACTAGTGAAATCAAATGATTTTCGGCCTAGTATAAGAGGATTGAATGATGTTCTTGAAATGATAACAAGATCAAGAAGTGATACATGTTAGATCTTATGAAGAGTTAGTGGTTTAACACTTGAATAAGATGAGAATGGATGATTATAGTGTGTTCTTGAGGAGAGAGGTTGTTCTTCATGTTCTTGGCTGATGATACTTGAGAGAAAATGACTTGGAGTGGTGTTTGAATATGTAAAAAGTGAAGTGAAATCAGTTGAAAAGGTTATATATGCGAGGGTTCACGGTCTGAGGGGTTCACGGTCGTGAACCTCGTATGCGGTCCGAATTTGGCTGAGGCTGAGAAGTGATTACGGCCGAAGGCATTCACGGGTCTCACCTTTGTGGCCCTCGTTTGCGGCCGGAGGGTTTTAGTCCTTAGATCACAGTGCGAGATCTCGGTTCGAAGGGAAAGAAAGAAGGAGGAATGTGCGAAACTTCTCCGTTTTTAAGCATTTCACTTCTGATTTCAAACACAAGTATTTTAAGGATTTTTAACAAACAAAGGTTATTATTTTAACCTTAATAACAACCCAAAACAATAAATAAAGCTTTAGTTGACCCAAGTTTGACTTTGGTTGACTAGGGTTGACTTTACAAGGAGAAAATAACGGAGTGTCACAATATATGTCCTTGACTAAATTTGATTAAAATCTCAATCTAAACTTTTAGAAAAGAAATGAAGTATAAGTTCCTCTTCCTTAATTATAGTAAACCAACTTTTCAAAACCTGCAACTTTGCGAATTGAAACCTTTGTTTTCTATAATTAACATTTATAACTCGCAACACTTATCATAATAAATATGCTCCCACTAGCATGATAATTATTATCTTACTAGCATAACAGTTATGCTCCCACTAGCTTTGACATGTACTCAGAAATCAGTTGGAGTTCTAGAAATCAATACTTATTGAATTTCTTACCAAAGTTTAGATTTCTGATACAAGATGCTTCGATAAGCAGTTATCTAAATTCATACACCTTTTTATTAGAAAGCCCATATGTGTATCTAAACTATTTCAGAACTTACAACAATAAGTCTCAAATGTTCAAACTATATGTCATCTCTCATAATTCGATCTATGAAAAGGGATGCCATAACCATAATCAAATTTGAGAACGCAATTAACACAACTGCTATATGTTGGATTATGAGTCTAAGCCTATAACTATAATTGATATGTACTTAACCCGAGAGTAGCATGGTCCATTTCGGGCTGCCTTCATCAGGAAAATTCGATAGGATAGATATTTGAGTAAGAGGTTATTTGTGATTTATTAATATATTATAAGTTTAATATATTGATTGAGAAATCATATTATTTAATTAGTATTGATCAAGAATTAATTTGGAATTAATTTAGTGATCAAAAGAGACTAATTAAATTAACGGGGACTGATTATGTAAATCAGTGAGACATATGGTTTGGGCTAATGATCCATGATTAATTTGTAATGGGCTAAGCTTATGTGAAAGTCCATAAATTATTAGTCCATATAAGTTATGGATCATAAGCCCAAGTGTAAGAATTAGGGTTACACATAACTCTTGGAATCGTACACTATATATGTGTAACCCCTTTAGCCAAAATCGTACCTAAGAGTGATATTGCAAGAAATGGATGATTTTGAGCTTCATAACTTCTCTCTCTTTATTCTCCAATTGTTCATAATGTTTGTGACTTATTTGAGGCACAACACTTGAGGTGCTAAGCTCTTGAAAGACTAATTCCTACACGCTATAACAAGAGGTAATCTTCTAACTTACTTTTATGATTTATATGTTAAAATTGTATGCTAGTTGTAGGCATCATGCTTTAGAAATTTTATTGCATGTGTAACTAGAGAAAAATTAGATCCAAATCTATTAGGGTTGTATATGCACCATAGGAGTGTTATAGTACATAAAACCCAACAGTGGTATCAGAGCCATGAGTAGTTTTTTGTTATATTGTTGCTTGGTTTATTGTTCAAGGCTGGAAAAACTGAAAATTGATGTCTGAGAGGGGGACTCGACGAGTCCATTCATGAATTCGTCCCCATAAGCTGACTCGACGAGTTCAACAGCCTGTTTGCAGTTTTTCGTACTTTTGGCCTCAATTGGATTAGAACCATTACCACAAACTGTTTTGAATCATAAAATCTTTTTTTCTGATTTGGTAGCGATTATACTCATCCAATTAAAAGATAAATTGTCAAATTTTAAGATAGTTACTAGTTTATATGATAAAGCTAATTATTTGTACTTTTTGAATTGAAATTATCTTACTACAAGAATTGTATTATGATCAAATTGGTAAAAGATAAAAATGGTTATTTTATAAGTTTATAATTTGATCTAAATGCTTTTTGGAGTTACAAAACTTGTCACCAAGTTTGGAACTCAAAGGTTTTTCAAGAGTTACAAATGTTTTCATCAAATTTGGAACTCAAAAGTTTTTAAAGGAGTTACAAATAAATTGATCTTAATGTTTTTGAAGAGTTCCATAAGTTATAGAACTTGAAAAGTCTTCTTCATAAAACAAATTAACTCCTTAAGTTATGGAGTTCAATAGTTTTCAAGAATTAGAAAACTTGCCCTCAAGTTTTCAAAGTTGAAAAGTCTCAATTAAGAAACATTGAATTCATACAGACCCTAGTAATTTGAAAAGTTTTCAAAAATGTAACTCATGGGTTCATAACTTAAAATGAATTAAATAGTTTTAATTTGATTTACCATCTTGATGTGTTTTGAATAGTTTAATTAATTCTTATGGAATTTATTAATAATTAATTAAATTTTTAATTAAAAGAGTATTATTAAATTCATAGTCATATGGTTTAAGTTTAATTAAATTAAGAGTACAATATATTAATAGATTAAACCATCAAGTATTTTAAAAGCATAAAATGCACCCTTATACTATATAAAATTAAAAGTCTAATATATTATATATCTATAATTAAAAGGTCAGCCTTACCGTTAGTAGGCCTCATTCACGAAGTTAATCTATAAGGGGGTTATAAGGACACTGCCTATAAAATGGAAGTTGAATGGGTGTCCACTCTCACCCACCGCTTCCCTGATTGGTGGATGGTCGTTAGCCGAATGGGTAGGATAGGACACAACCTCCCACTATAAGTATAATGAAATACCAAGTAACTAAACAATTTATAAATTCCCAATCTTAGTTACTTAGGAAAAATGTGAATTTGGTGTTATTCCATGAAATTGCACTTTGCACCTTGTTATGTCGTTAGTGGAGTGTGTGTGGTTAACCGGCACACTAATTTGGGACTAAAAATGAGTGGCAATGGGTAGCTTGATGTTAATCATGGATCAATGGAGTGTGTGTGGTTAACCGGCACATTGATTAGGTGATATGTAACATCGAGAGTACCAAGCTAATTTACATGGTTATTCACACCTTGTTTATGATCCTCTGCATCCCAGTCACAAACTTGAAGAGCATAATCGAGATTAAACATGCCATTGAAAAGTTCAATGAATCTCAAAGGATCTAGGAATTTCAATTCATTTAAAACCTAAAATTCATTTTCTTTTTTCATGGTGGAAATTGGTAAATCGTCATTTACCTACCTTCAAATATTTTGCAATTGGATTACGACATCCCTCTTCCGAATTGTAAATTATTGTGTTGGATCCTAGCCTTAATATTTCATTTGGGTGTTATATTAAGGACTTAGATCAACTAAACCGGAATTTCTCCCTTGTAGATGTCTAGTTCAGACAACTATGGTCTTCCCGAATCTTTTGGAAAAATCCTTCCTCATAAAGATGATGTTCATAGAAATCATACTTCACTTCCTCCACCTCCTCCAATAATGCTTCCTAACCCACATGTTCAAATACTTGAAAAGTTCAAGGTCACTCAAGCCCTATTGGCTAGCAAAAATGAAGATGGAAAGTCTGTATGTGCTCATGTCTTGGAGATGAAGCTGCATATTGATAGGTTGGGAATGTTGGGTGTCATGTTCCCAAGGAAGTTGGTTGTTAACTTGGTTCTTCAATCACTTCCTAAGTCATATAGTGAGTTCATTAAGTACTACTATATGGTAGACCATGGCATGACCCTTATCGATCTTACTTATTTGCTTATTGTTACTGAATCAACGATGATTTGGTGCACTGGTAAAGCAAACATGAGTAGAAGATATACCTCCCAAACTTCCATGGACAATGACAATGGAAACATTGGAAGTCCAAAAAATATTTCTCTTTCCAAGGGAAAGGGAAAGTATAAGTCTGAGATTGTCCCATGTACCATTCAGAAATCGTCCGTTTGATTCTATTGCCAAGATAAGGGGCATTGGAAATGAAGCTGCCCTGATTACCTGAAGGACCACAAGGATGGTAAAGTCAAAATGTTTAACTCTGATTCAGGTAAGTCCACTATCTAACTCTATTAAGTTCATATTTGGAGATTCTTAATACATGATATGATAATATTACATTTTGATGTTCTGTAGGATCGAAGAAGAGAAAGGAAGCTTAAAGAAAGAGCATGTTGAGTCTGATCGCGAAGAGATGGATTTCGATCGCATTGTTCGATAATTAGATTTGTGAAGCTGCTACTAGGAGTTATGATAAGTTGCTTAGGAATATGTAGTAACATCATTTTAATTTGTAATTGCATTGTAAGGATAAGTTTTCCGCGTTTTATAAATAAAGAAAATTTTTAATTTTTTTATCTTATTTATATTTACTTGCAATGACATTTGTGAAAATTGATGTTTGTATATTTCTATTGTAAGCAATTTTGAAAATGAATTTGATTCTTTCGTTTGTGGTAGTGTCAAGATTTACCAAATAAGGAAAGATTCTCATCAACCAAGTTTCATTTGGACAGGAAATTAGAATCATGCAACTTGTATTGTATGATGAATGAGAACCTTCATCTTTGGGAAATTATGACTAATTCCTTGTCCACATGTATATGTGCGTCAAGTGAAGGACAAGTGGATCTAGTAGACCTTGTTGCTCACTGATCAGGGCCACCACAAAGAACGATAAGACTATTCGTCATGATTTACTAAAGTTAGTAAATATGGTTATACTTACAAGATTAAGTGTAATTTTGAATCATTGAAAAAGTTTCAATGTATAGCAAGACGAATAAGAAGAATCAATTAGGCAGAAAGATAAAAGTTTCTCCAATCTAAAAGGAAAGGAGAGTACTTATCATCATGTTTTATGATCATCCTAATGATTATGAAAACCATATCACAATTGATCCACTAATGACATCTTAGTGCATTTGTATGGCTAAGAAGAGGAATCGTGAACTGATGAAATGGTTAAATCAAAAAGTGAATCATACTTCGTTCCAAAATCAAGTCTTAGAGTCGTACTCCAAGATTGTAACTTGAGTGATATATCTTAAATAGGTTTATAAAACTTATCAAATGTAGAGTAAAATGTTACTTACTCTTGTACATTTGAAATTGGTAAGTTTTGATGTTTTGGATAAAACAAAGACCAACTAAGAACAATTGTCAGAAGTGTTTGTCTTGATAAGAAACTGCACTAACTCTTGAATCTTTTTTTGTCAAGTAAGGTTCTTTGACAAAGAGAATCTTATATGTCAAGAGGTCAGTGGGAGTCTTAAAGATCTTGAAAATTTTCACGAACTAATCAAGAGTAAACCTATTGTTAATTACTAACGCACGACTTAAGTTTTGTAACCTATCGTGTTGACATGTTCTTGTTTCCGTGCCCATTCCAGTTGAAGTTGACAATGCATGTGAGTTCTATGAGTTCTTAATTGTTTGCATAACAATTTAGAAGCAATGGTAGGCCATTGTGCTGCCAGGTGGCAAGAAATTAAGATTGAACAAGTTCAGTCCATATGAGTTTGGATTTATCACTAACCTTTTCTTGTGATTATGGTTATGACAAATTCACATGGATAGGAACACATACATCATAAAATCTAAGTTTTATAAGGTTTCTCTCTAATTCATGAAAATGATTGTGAGGAAACGCTTTCACTAAGTAGATTTTAAGGAGATAGCAATTATGATGAATACATCACCAAGTTTAGTCCATATGGGTTTGAACATGATTTTGGAAATCACTTAACCACAAGTCTTATGACAAATGCAAATCCTTTTTGTCAAGATAAAATGATGAATACATCACTTGGTGATGTGGATATCTGTTAGAATTAGTTCTTAATAACAGGTCGTTTAGATTAACCACAACCCACGATAAGACCGACTCCGTTACCTTCAAAAGGGTGTGAACATGTTTATCTGAATAAACATAAGTCTGGAACATTTTAATGTTTTCATATCTCTCATAAAATGAAGTTAAGAGTCAACTGGGCGATAGGACGAGATTATGAAATCCAACAGGGATAATAAGCATCTTCGTAAAAAATTTAACAATCATCTAAGGATTTATGAAATGGTTTCACAAACAGTCTCCACCCATAACACTAAACCAAAAATGTAGTTGGATAGAGAAACAAATCATTGATTGATTTGGTGGTTGATGAATCAGTCTATGGTTACCAACAATTCATGGATTGTATCATGAATAGTGTAATAAGAGTCCTTGATTTTGTACCAACTAAGATGGGTTATAAGACACCCTTTGATATATGCAGTAGAGTACATCCCTCACTAATACATATCGAAGTCTATGATTATGAGGCTTACGATTTTCGTGAAGTGCTCAAAAATCAAGAACTAAGAATAAAGATGTGTTATTCTTTGGATATCCTAATAAGTCATTTGAGTAGATGTTTAACAAATCCTTTAAGAACAAAGTGTTTGTTGCTCAAAGGGTGGTCATTTGAGCTATGGAGATGATATCTAAAAGGGCTAGTGAGAGCTATATTGATCTTGAATTTGTGATTTCATCATCGGAATGATGATTCCAGTTTCGAGATGCTTGCTTTAATCCATAAATGCATCTCTTGATATTACACACTTTATTAGGATGTTTTTGATCAAAACCAACTTCAGGTTCAACCATATAGATATATTCTTCCATGTTTCCATTTAGAAAAGTAGTTTTGACATCCATTTGTCATATCTCATAGTCATAATATGTTGCTATGACAAATAGCATCCTAATAAATTTAATCACAGAAGATGGAGAAAAGGTTTCATCATAATCAACTTTGTAAGTCTAAGTTACTACATATTGCTAAGCAACCTATCATAACTCCAAGGGAAAGTGAAACATTGGACCATTTGTCATATCTCATAGTCATAATGTGTTTCGGTTTGAAAACGTATAAGGTGAGTATTGCAGAAAATCCTATATTTTGTATTGTAAGTAGAAGGTTTTGTATATTTGTATGTTTTCCAAGAAAATCCGATATTTTCTGACTGTAAAAGTGTTATCGTCTTAAAAACCCTAAGATCGGATTCCAGTGTATGTATGTATGTTTTTGTATAATCAAAACTATATATGTATTCTGTAAATTTTACAGCGGGGTTAATCTTTATGTGATTCGTTATAACCATACTTGAGAATGACTGATTCACCTGCCTTGACGTTTTTCAGACGCCGACTTGTTTAAGGTAAGGTTTGTCACCCTAGACTGGCCTAGTCTAACTAGTGAACAACTCAGGTGTGGGGGGGTCAACCCCGTATAGATCTGTACACAAACTCTCACTCTCCTTTTGGAGACTCTGGTTATAACTATAGGCTTATGGTCGTACACTAGATATGTACATATGAATGAAATGTTTCACAATAACCTTAATTGAATTTACAAGAATATTCTATTACACTATATAACGCAGTGAATAATGTTTCCATGTATGTTTTAAGTTTACTAGGCCCAACAAGCATGTAAATGGACCACAAAGGCCCAATAAATATGTAATGTATATTCCAGGCCCAATAAGCATGTAAATGGACCAAAAGGGCCAATAAACATTTAATGTATATTCCAGGGCCAATTAACATGTAAATGGATCACAAAGGCCCAATAAACATTTAATGTATATTCTAGGCCCAGTTAACATGTAAATGGATCACAAAGGCACAATAAACATGTAATGTATATTTCAGGCCCAATTAAAAGTGAAAATGACGTATTTAGTCTGTTTGTTATTACGTTGGATGTTTAAGCTCAATTGTTTATCAAAATTACATAAAAGGACCATTTTTTGTAAGAATGACATTTTCGGTCCATAAAACCGAAAATTTACAATTTACAATTTTGGTCTAAAAAAATAACACTTTAGGTCCCTTAAAACCAAAAGTTTACATATAAGGGCTTATTTTAATTAAAATAACATTTGTAGCCCACTTCTGTTAAAAATGACATTTTTGGCCCAATCTTAGATTAAAATTTACATTTGCAGCCCAATGTATAGAAATTTACATATTTGGCCCAAATTCGTTTAAAATGCCAATTTAATCCACAAAAGTCAATAATTACCCTTTTTAGGCCCTTGAAAACCGTGAATGGCTAAGTGAAACCCGTTTTTGCTATAATAGACATATTTAGCCCATATAAAACCGTAAAGGCCCATCTTTAAGCCCATTTTTTGAAAATTAACACTTTTGGCCCTTTTAAAGCCATAAGTATCTTTAAGACACATTTTTATATAAAATGACTCCTTTGGTCCTTGTAAAACCGTGAATGCCCTAAAGGCTTCACCTTTTTGTTTATTTTTCAAAAATGGCCCCTAAAATGGTTTTGTATTGTTTCTAGTGTATCATAACTTGCTTTAAACTTTCCATTTTTATAGTAAGTTGCATTTAACGATTTAGTTTGCAAATATCACCAAGTTATAGAAGATCTTTCAAACTTATGTAGTTTCAACACATAATCACAACATATAACATGGAAAACACGCATTTAAACATGCATAAACTCATATATCTAACACAAAGCAACTTGTATCCTCCCCTAAAACATAGTAAAAACCAAAAATAGGGGCTATAAACTCACTTTGGGGTGTTGGATTCGGTTTTGGTGAAGAGTTGGAAGGATTTTTCGGCCTTAGCAAGCTTCTTGAGAGGATTTTTCGAGCTTAAGGTGTTCTATGAGCATGAATCACAAAATGAGAGTGGTTTCAGGAGAGATTTCTAGTGTAAACTTGGATTAAAAGTGATAGGGCTTCACAATAACTTACCAAGTTGATGAGAAGCCTGAAGTAGATCTATTGAAGCACACACCAATTTATGATCTTTAGGAGGAAAAATGAGAGACTTTCTTTGGGGAGTTGAGAGGATAATGTGTTTGAGAATGAAGAAGGATGATGGTGGTGGGGGCTCTTATGGCCGAGAGTGAGAAGAGAAGAGAGAGAGAGGCCTTGGGATTGTTCTTGATTTGGCCCATTGTGGAGTTTTAATCCATGTGGGCCCACATAGGTGTTTACGGTCCAACATGACAAAAAGAATGGGTTTTTGGCCGATTGAGGTTCGAGAAAATTGTTTACGGCCCAATAAGGCCCATAAAAAGTCTTATGGTCCAAAATGTTATAGTTTAATGGGTATGGGTCCAATTAGGGCCCAAACGAGGATTCTTAACACAAAGTAATCCAAATTTAGAGTTTATTGGCCCATTAGGCCCAATAAACGATTTCTGGCCCAATAAAGGTTTGAATCGGGAAACTAGGGTTACAACCCAACATTCAGTGAATATTGTGCATTGAATTGGATTTTAGGGCTTCACGAGTGATTTTTGATTCGAATACTTGTTTTTGAAATGAATAACATGTATAGCATCAATCTTAAAGTTACAAGATACATCAAGAGTTGATCATATATAGACATAATTTCCTAGCCCAAAAATGCTAGTTTTGACACAATGACAAGGGGAATTGGAAACGAAGTTGCCCGAAATACTTGCAGGATATCAAGGATGGCAAGGTGAAGACAACATCGACATGTATTTACATTATCTATCAAATAACTCATCATATTCTCATTCTTGGGTCCTTGATACAGGATGTGGGTTTCACATTTGTTTTTATTTGCATAGGATAAGAAGAAGCGGGGATGTGGAGCATGGAAGGATGAACTTGATCATGGGGTATAGGCGATCTTCACCTGTCACCAGGATTGCATTTTATAGCTTAGTGCTTAGTAGTGGGTTAGGTTTAGATTTAATAAATTTTTGCTACTCGTCTGAGATGACACGAAACATCATTTCATTTCATGATTTATTTAAACAAGGTTTCAAATATTCTTTTATTGATAAGAATGGTTATATTTCTGCTTCTAAAAATGGTGTTTTTATTTTGAAGCTTTACCTTGTGATGGTGTGTATGAAATTGTGATGATTGTAGATAATTTAGAAAATAGTGTTTTTCAAATTCATTTCTTTAATGGTATAGACAAAGCGTGCTTGTGGCATTGTCTTCTTGGACATGTTAATAAGAAACGCATGGCCCAACTCCAAAAGGATGGAGTGTTGGAGTCATTTTACTTAAGGTCAGGACATACGAGTATTGTTTATTGTGAAAAATGACAAAATCAGCATTCACTGGATCTTGTGAAAGAGGTGAAGGATTGTTGGATCTCATACAAACAAATGTGTGTGGGCCCTTCAAATCCACCACAAGGGATGCAACTCGGTTCTATGTGACTTTTACTAATGATTATAGCCGATATGGATATATCTACTTAATTAAGCATAATTCAGAAACCTTTGAAAAGTTCAAAGAGTTTAAGCAAGAAGTTGAGAATCAATTGGACAGGAACATAAAGATGCTTAGATCCGATAGAGGCATTAAGTATCTTAGCATTGAGTCCATGAATACCTCAAGGAATGTGGAATACTTTCATAACTAACTCCTCCTAGGACACCACAACTTAATGGTGTGGCTGAGAGGCGTAACCAAACCTTGTTGGATATGGTTCATTCCATGATGAGTCGAGCTTCACTTCCAATCTCTTTCCGGGGGTATGCCTCAGAGATTGTCGCTCACATTCTTAATCTTTTCCCAATGAACAAATTTGCCAAAATACCTCACATGATGTGGACACATAAGCTTCCCTCATTAGCACATATCAAGGTTTGGTCTAGGGAAGCTTTTGTTAGAAGAAAGACTCACGACAAGCTTGAACCTCGAAGTGAGAAATGCATTTTCATTGGTTACTCATAAAAGTCCTTTGGATATTTGTTCTACAGACTTAGTGACAACGTGGTCTTCGTAGCACGAAGGGGAGTCTTTCGCGAGAAAGAGTTCATATGCAAAGAGGACAGTGGGAGTACTATTTATCTCAAATAAATTCAAGAGTCAAATGATGAAGTAACTTCTGATAATACTAGGGTTCAACCTGAGGAAAAAATTCAAGTTGAACCAATTGACGAGTCATTAACTCTTAGGCATTCCACTAGAGTTAGAATACAACCAGAGTTGTATGGTTTCCATATTAATGCAGAAGGTGATACGTTTATCAGTGATAGTACATTGGTAAATTTTGATGAACCATCTAACAACAAGGAAGCCATGGCAGGCCCTGAGTTAGCCAAGTGGAAAGAGGCAATGGATAATGAGATCAAGTCCATGTATGACAACCAAGTTTGGAATTTGATTAACAATGTACTATGTCGTAAGAAAGTTGGGTGCAAATGGATCTTCAAGAAGCAGAACGACATGGATGGAGAGGTACACACTTTCAAAGCTCAACTGGTTGTGAAAGGCTTTACTCATACCCCAGGGCTTAACTATGACTAGAAACTCTCACCAGTAGCTAAAATTAAATCTATTAGGATAATACATGTCATAACTACTTTTCATGACTATGAAATCTGGTAGATAAATGTCAAAACTGCTTTCCTTAATGGGGAGCTGGTTAAGGATGTTTAGATTAGTCATCCAGTGGGTTTTGTGGAAGCAAAGATTTCAAATAGATTGTGTAAGCTTGAGTAATCAATCTATGGATTAAAACAAGCTTCTCACAGATGGAATCTTTGTTTTGACAAGAAAGTTAAAGAGGTTGGTTTCTCTAGAATTGAAGATGAATTTTGTGTATATGCCAAAGCTAGTGAGAGTATAGTAACCTTCATGGTTTTGTATGTTGACAACATACTTGTTATAGGAAACGACATTCCAACTTTATAAGAAGTAAAGTCTTGGCTTGGAAAGTGTTTCGCTATGAACGATATGGGAGAGGTTGCTTATATTTTGGGGATAAGGATTTTGAGAGACATGAGTAAAAGGCTAATTGGACTTAGTCAAAGTATGTATTTGGAAAAGGTACTAAAGCGTTTTTGTATGGAAAATTCCAAGAAAGGAAAACTGCCTATATAGAGTAATACAAAACTGAGTAAGACTCAGAGCCCAAGTATTGATGCAGAGATAGCAGAAATGAGTAGAGTTCCATATGCTTCTGCCGTTGGATGTATCATGTATGCTATGACATGTACTCACCCTGATGTGGCTTTTTCTTTGAGCATGGTTAGTCGTTATCAAGGAAATCCAGGTAGAGCTTACTGGATAACATTTAAGAATATTCTTAAGTATCTGCGAAGAACTAAGGATTGGGTCATTGTGCTTGGTGGCGGTGATAACTTAAGAGTAATTGGGTATAATGACGCTAGCTTTTAGACAGATAGAGACAACTTTCATTCTTAATTTGGTTGGGTGTTTCCCTTTAATAGAGGAGCAGTAACTTGGAAAAGTTCCAAACATGAGACATATCGACAGAAAATACCATTCCATCCGACATAGAGTAGAAGAAGGTCACCTCATTGTGAAGAAGGTGTCATCAGAAAAGAATCCATCAGTTCCCTTCACAGAGGATTTTAGTAGGGTCAAGCACATTCAACATGCTAGGAGCATTGGTCTAAAGGATGATATTTGTTTTAGTAGTTAGATAGGTATTTAGAAACATGTAACAAAATAAATGTAATTGAGTTTTGGTGATTAAGTAATCGAGATTTATTTATGATTTGGATTACTACCTTCTGTCTATTATTTATTTTGTGTTTCATTTTGCATGTTTTACTTCCTGAATAATTAGATTGTTCAAACATCCACAGTCGATCATATTTTTGGAAGTAAGTAGTGAATCAAGACTGTCGTGAATTGAATTGTGGATTGCTTAAAAGGATTTAGACATAGCAATGGTATTGCTGTAATATTCGTGAGTACTTTAAAATAGAGAATTTAGGTATTCGATTAACTCATGCTCAGAGAATTACTTCATGGAATTTATCACCAGTAATTCTTAGACAATAATATGTTATAATCTTTAAACGAATATATATGAGTTGTTGCTTACAAGTTGGTTGTGCATTGATGATACGTAAACGCATCGGTAACTTGATGTTATAAAATATATTCTTGTGCATAATTCAATGAGTAAATAGTACAAACATATAAGTCAAAGTTTATTTGTTCCTTTTTACCCTTAAGGGGAAAAACTGATATCTTTGGGCCCCTCGATGATTTGGTGTTGACTTATAGTGTCAGGCCCGGCCAGGACTAAATTGATGTGTTCGATTAGTAGTTCTTTGACATTACAAATCAGAAATCAGGGTACAAAGTATTGGACATTAGATTGATTATGTTCCATGTATCATATCCACACGATATCTTGCAGAATAGGGGATTATATGATCACTTATGTTAGGACACGTGACAAACTAGGTCAGAGTTCGGTAACAACTTTGAGAGCTACAATTTGCTGATCGTTTTAGAAGAATATACTGGCAGTTATAGTTATTGACTTATCCAAGTGGGAGACTGTTGGATTAGGTGTCTAAACCCATAATTATAAATTGGTATATACTTAAATTGATAGTAGCACGGTCCTTTTGGGTTACCCTCAGGACTAGCAACTAGACAGGATGATTTTGGAGAAAGAGGTTGATCTATTATTTTATTAATAAATTGAAATAAATGATTTATTAATATATTATGAAAATAATATATTAATTAGAAATATTAATATTTAATTAATATTTAACTTTTTAATTGCAATTAATTTTGGGAATAAAAGAATTAATTAGAAGTGCAGGGACTAAAGTGCAATTGTTCAATAATTAAGCAAGAGGCAATCTAGAACCCTCCATGAATGGTTGGATGATTTCTTCATGGGTAAGGGATTCTAGAATAGTCTTTAGTGGATAAACATGAAAGTGGATAACTACCCGGTTTAAGATTATCTTGGATTAGGGTTTATCTAGGGTTTCTTAACTGCACTATATAAACAACCTAAACCCTATAATTTTTGGCCACTCATTCCCTTAAAGAGCAAGCCGAAAATTTGTAGCCTCTCTTCTCCTTCTTAATCATCTTCCATTGCTAGGGTTGGGTGTGAACCACTAGAGGTGTGACATTTGTGACGCTTGCTCTTAAGGCTTCAACACACACAAGGATTTGGATTGTTATTATAATATAACAATCAACGTATGAATCTTCTAATCCTAATTGTGTATTTCGATTATATACTAGTATGCTAGGGTTTTTTATTTTGTTTTTCAAGTTGTATGTTCAATTAGAGAAAACATATATAAAAATTAGTTAGGGTTGCATGCACACATAGGTTTATATGATTTGCATACTGCCCATCATTTTCTCCATTGAAAGGTTGAATCTTGAAGAGAAAGGTGGTGGAAAAGTGTATAGATGAAGGGTTCAAGTATAGATCTGTCACACCCCAAAACCAAGAACGGCGGAAATGTTTTGGGGCGGAGGACATCATGTATAGTATCACAAAACAGTATAATAGTAAACAAGTAAACAACGTCATTCATTGCATTAATAATATAATTTTAATACAAGTGTGTTCTGTGGTTTATAAGACACCAAAATATGAATCAAAATAAAAGATGAGTCTTGTATGCGCTCCATCTTCTCAAAAGCTGGCATCGGTACATGTCTACTGATGACCTGAGAATACATGTTATTTTGAAAGAGTTTATCAGCATTAAAGTTGGTGAGTTCATAAGTATTTTAGTGTCATTGTTTGTATCAAAATGTTTGAAACCGTGTTTGAAGTATGAGTTTGTAAACATATGTAGTAAAAGTATGTGAATGTTTGTAAGTGTTTGTAAAGGTTTGTAACTCCTAGAAAATCCTATAGTTTCTACTAAAAGTAGCCTTCTACCAAGGCACGACTATTATGTATGTTTGTTTCTTGTAAAAGTACATAATTTTCCCAAGTGTAACTATCATTATCAAAATATAGTTTGTACATTAACTTTTAAGTGAAGTGATCACCAAATAAATGTAAAGGGTAAATTAATGTAGTACTAGTGTTGTATTATAGTAACTACTGCTGTACTAACTACCTTAAACCGGATTTATATTAAGGTATTATGTGATTAATTGTACCATACTATCGACTATGAACACGATGGTGTAAGGCATCGAAAGAAATGACATTTGGCACCCGAAGACCTGTAGGTCCCATTGTAACTAGCAGGAAGGTGTAAGATAGTCAATCCAGTGTAGATCTATACGCAAACTCACGCTCTCCCTCCAGGAGCTTCTTGTTCCAACTTGGGCCATGGTAATGAAGACATACTCCGATATAGTGGATCACATTTATGTTATAGTATACTTGTATATGTAATGTATGTACTAGTGTAGTGAATGTATTGTTTCTCATCATAGTATCGTTGTATAGTTTCTCATAATAGTATCGTTGTATAGTTTCTCATCATAGTATAGTTGTATAGTTTCTCATAATAGTATCGTTGTATAGTTTCTCATCATAGTATAGATGTATAGTTTCTCATAATAGTAAGTATTGACTCATGAATGAATTGACTCTTTGTATGTTTCATTTAATTAGTAGTAGTATATCTCTAACTATACCTATTATAGTTACTAGTAGAATCGTTTGTATGACTGAATGTATTGAACTGAGATAAAAGTCTTTATATCTATACATGTATACAAAATATATAACTAAGGATCCATTGACGCTCGGACAAACAACGGGATACTCTAAGTCCACAACCAAACAAGGAACAGGAAATAAAGTGAGTTAGCAGTCTTAAGTCCTTCGATCCTTACTTATATAACTATATATGTAATAGACACGGTTTTAACAATATATAAGCTTAAAAGTAATAGAAGAGGTTTGGTACATAAAAGTGAGTTTGATAAGAATTTTAACATGTAAAATAGTTTGATAAGAAGTTTGAAGTCATTTGTTTAGTAAAACAGTTTAAAGTATAAAAAATCCATTTGTATGCTAGTTATTAATCACATGTGATTGATCTAATAACTAGTATGATTCAACTTGTATCCCCCCCCCATAAAACCGTTTAAAAACATTTAAAAGGTTAATTAAGGGGTATTAACTCACCTGTAGTGAATGGATTGTACGGAAGTGTTGGACAAGGAGCTAGGTGTCAAGTGAAGACTTGAACACACACAATGATCCTAATTAACATATAATAAAACATATATGTATCCAATTAGTCATTTAACAACTAATTAACCAAGTTAAGACACTCTAGGACATGGAAACACTTTGATTCAAGTGCTATAGGTACCAAAGGGTTGCATCTAAAGGTTGCATGGCATGACATTAGAGTTTATGACCCAAGGACCACTCCTTATGGAGTTTACGGGCTAAGGTCATTTCCCCATGAGTTTATGGCCGTAAACTCATGGTACTAAGTGTCATTTGGTGTTTTGAGGTCTTATAAGTCAAGATTGAGCATCCATTGATCAAGTCCAAGCCTTAGGAAGCATTAGGGGCACAATATCACCCCTTTATAGAGTTTACGGCCTAAGGACCATTTCCTTATGAGTTTACGGCCGTAAACTCTATGTGGACTTGGTTTCTTTGATGTTTAAAGTCCTAAAGACTCCAAGGAAGTGATCTAGACTAGTATCCAAGGCTTAGGAAGGGACTAGGGTTCATTTAACCCCACTTATAAGGGTTTACGGCCCAAGAACATCCCTTGGCCGTAAACACCTTTGATCTTATGATTTCTTGGTGCTTTCTAAGTGTAAACATGATCATTCAAGCACAAAACAAGCTAGGACAAGTGTACTTACAATATAGAAGCTTGATTGGGTGTTTAAGGTCCAAGAACACTAGTGTGTGTTCTTGTTGTTCTTGGTGTTTTGAAGAACACTTGAAGATCTAAGTGAAAACCAAGAATGAATGGATGAAATGATGTATAACAACTAGATGTTAGGTTATAACAACAAATCAAGTTAAGAAACACTTACGTTTTCGGAAGATTGGGAGAAGAGTGGGATGATACATGAGAGAGAATGGTGGGGGGTTTTGAGGTTGGAAGTTGGGAAATGAAAGAATGTAGAGTAAACTCATGCCTAAGGCATGAGTTTGCAGCCTTAAGAGAGTTCACGGCCCGAACCCTCTTTTTTTTGGCCGTGAACACCTAACTAAGGTGTTGATTGTTCCATTGTTACCCCGATATCCTAGAAATTACTTCCTTTTATCCGTTCGTTTCAAGAATAATTATTAAAAATACTCAAACGGACTTTAAACCAGCTAAAAATTAGCAGAAAAGTATTTAACTTTTAATTGAAGTGCTTGACTGTAGGCTTTGTATTAATGAAAATTGCGGGTTGTCACAAGATCCATCAAGGTTACTTCATTCCTGGACCATTGTGATTAAAAAGCTTCTAACTTGCTCATTGGTTTCATAGATCTAGTATTTGTCATAATTGCCCATTTTTGGTCCCTTGAGCTTGTGTTTTAGGAGTTGTGAGAACTCCAACACCTTTTGAGCTATATAGGATACTCTTGGGACCTATTGGACTTAGAAAGTTGTGCTTTGGTGCTTGTTTATTAAGTGAATTGTGATAGCATTTTTGGTCATTTTAGTGCATAAAGTTTAAATCTTGAAAGTTTGTGACCTTATAACGGATAAAGTTAGAAATTTTATCCATCTAAACATCATATAAATTTAGATATGAAGGTTGGATACTTGGACTTAATAGATTAAATTAAGAAAGATGTATTTTTTGTCCCTTTAAGACTTAAATATTAGATCTTTTTTGTTTGGACCATCCAAATGGATAAAGGTGGATTAGGTGCTTAAAATGAAGTTTGGCAATAGACACTACACGCGGTGCATAAGCTAGGCTACGCCCAACGTAGCCAGATGTTCACCCATTTTTCGGATAAGTCTCTACACCCTACGTTGAGCTAAAGTATGTTGCGCGTAAGTCAATGAAAGGTTGACTATTAACTTTTTGACCAGTTTGAATTTTGGTTGACCATGAGGGTTTGAGGACTCAGAAGGGGAAAATGGTCTTTTGCCCAAGTGAGGATTTATCTTGGTATATGGACTTGCTGAGTTGGGATATTTACCTTAATCGCTAATTAGAGTATGGTTTGTGGATATGTTTAGTGGGAGGACTTTAACACTGACAACTCGTGTGTGAGATATGCTCGTTTACCGATCATGGTGAGTCTTTTCATTGCATTTATGGGTCAAAGTCACTAATGTCGGCCCATTGGATTGTGATAATTGTCTTCGTGACTCTTGCATGTTTATATTGGGCTAGGCCTATTTGTATGCTGGGTTAGGCCCATTATTATACATGGTAGGCTGGACCCATTATCATGTGTGTTGGGCTGGGGCCATTTGTATGATGGGCTAGACCTATTTATGTATGTTGGGTTGGGCCCATTTAGTTATGTGTTAGGTTGTGCCCATTTATATGGTATGTGGTGTTTTAAGGAATAACTAATATGACATCCCTAAAATCACGGCCAGAAAAGACCAATTTCATTTATGCTTTTAAAATAATTTCAGAGTAAATCCTTTTGATTTGAAAGAGTTGCAGAATTTGTTCCAAAAAACAAAGTAGGATAAAATAATATTTACCAAAGCATTTCATAAAGAAATGTATTTTCATTATTTAATCAAAACTCGGGATGTCATGTTCCGATACAGACCATAAAACATAAACGGTAACATTACAAGTCGTTTAACAAATATATACACATACAGACTTGTAAACAAAACAACTTGATGATTCATCCATCTTATGCCCTTGCGCCACTTCCTGTAATACAAATAAAACTGAGTGGGTCAGGCTTGGGAGCCTGGTGAGCATATAGGGTTTTCAACCCGCAATGAATAATTATATTTACTTTTACCAACCAACAATAACCCGATTACCCATTCCCGTTATCCTCACTTTACGTCCCTAAAACAACATCTATCTCAAGGAACCTAATCTAGGATTTTCATCAGGAGGACATTACTGCAAAGGGGTTTCCTCTACAATAGATGTCCTAAAGGCAACCATGAGGGGGATAGAGTACACCGGTGAACACATCGTTCACAACACCTACAGGTTATGAGCCTGCTAGTGTTCCACAGGACTGTCTAGAAAGAGTCTGTGGTCGTTATCCATACTCCGCTGAATAACTAGATCAACAACAACAACATCGAGGCCTCTCATTTGTTTATCATACATCAACTATATACCGATGTTACACCCAACATACTAGTAGATAAAAATATATATTTTTATACATAGTTTAAAACTTGTATAACATTCTCATTCAATACATATTCCAAACAACAGATGAGACACATACACATAACATGTATATCATAGAGAATAAATCATATCTATGAGATAGAAGAAAGTGAATATAAATTCACACATATAACAACAAAATATACACATAACACATATTTCGTATAAAATACTTCATAATTATGTGTTAGAAGAAGGTAACTACACACTCACTTGATCAGAAGATGATCGGACAACACTACAAATGCTAGAAGTAGTATTCTTCCGTAGATCTGGAAGATCTCCACAAAAAAACTGGGATCCTCGCGGGCAGAGCTTCGGCTTGGGAATTGCACTTCTCGGGATCTTTGGGGCTTCGAGACTTGCTTCGGGGATCGGGAATAATACCGGGGCTTCGGGGTATAAGTTGCACGTAAAAAGATGTAAAACGGGGGAGAGATAAGAGATTTTAGCAAAAGAAGCCGGCTGCCCTCGCATGCCTTTTATAGAGGTTGAAGCCTTGCATTATGTTGGGGGTAATGCTCTACGCGGGGCGTAGTGCAAAACGTCATTGTATGCGTCACCGGAGCTCTTAAGTGCGAGGCGGTTCAAGCACCGGAGTACGCTGGGTGTACTCAACTACGCTGGGCGTAGTTCGGATCAGATTGGTGACTCCTTCGGATATACATCCGAATTTAAGATTAATTAATAAATATTAATCATTTAAAAACTTTGGAAATTCATATCTTCTTCATACGAACTCCGTTTTCGACGTTCTTTATATCCACGCGTAGGTGAGACTACGCTCTACAACTTTCGTTTAGAATCCGTCGGCTAATTTTAAATTTATTTTTATTATTTATTTTTAGTAGGTCGGGACAGGAAAACTTAGTTATAAATTCATAACTTCTTTATCTGACGTCCGTTTTCGCCTGTCTTTTTACCGTTGCATTACCATTGACGATATCTTCGATTCTCGTTTAGATTGTGTCGGCTAAAAACTGCTCTAACGTAAATTTCACTTTTTACGTCATTCAGTGTTGCCGGTTCTGTCGCGAAACTTCGACAAGTCATAACTTCTTCGTTATAACTCGGATTTCGGCATTCTTTATATAATTGGAAACCTCGTTTCAACTACTACAACATTATCCATAGATATCAGCTTTATCTAACATTTTATTTTGACGCTTATTTTCATTCTTAATTCAATTAAGTCACACAACTAAGTACAAAACACATAATACTCAAATAATACATCTTTATTATTTCAAGATGGGTTACAAAGGTTAACCTAGACTATTACATTGATATTAATGACAAGCCCAGAAACACGGGTGTTACAATTCACTCCACCTTAGAATGATTCCGTCCCCGGAATCACACATCAACAAACAAATGCGGATAGCGACTCATCATGTCACTTTATCTCCCAGGTGAGATTTGGCCCATTCGTGTGTTTCCATCGGACAAGCACTAACTCGACCATCTTGCGTCGGAACTTCTTAGTCTTTCGGTCAACGATTGCCTCTGGTTCTTCAATCAACCTTTTGTTCTCATCGATTCTCAACTCCAAAAGTGGAATCATGTCGGGAACTTCTCCTGTGAACTTCCTCAAATAACACACATGGAAAGTGTTATGAATTCCATTCAGTTCTTCTGGTAGTTCGAGCTTGTAAGCTTGGTTCCCAATCCTATGAAGAGCTCTAAACGGTCCAATAAACCTTGGACTTAATTTTCCCCTTTTACCAAATCTTATAAGTCCCTTAATTGGTATCAGAGCTGGAGACTATGTGATCAATACATATTCCTTTTGTATTCAGAATTCCTTAGGGTTTCAGTTTTTATCGTATAAATAGAAGTCGTCTTCTTTGTTTCGACAGTAACTCTGTTTCAGATAAATCCCTAATCTCAAGTTTACAGGTTTGATTCTAGAGGCTCACCATGTCTCATGAAGATTCGCAAATAAATCCCATCAACATCTCAAACAACATTGGATCTACTACCACGATACCCATACTCTACACTCAAGACTATGAAGTATGGGCGCATCAGTTTGAAGACTACATGGTTGGATCTGAAGATAATGGCTATCTCATCTGGGAAGCCATCATACTTGGACCTTTTGTTCATTCGGGAACGAACAAGACAGTTAAGACCCAAAAATAATATAACAAGTTGGTGGCGGATGAACAGAAGATGACACAGGATGAGAAAGACAAGCTATTATGTAACGTGAAGGCCATGAGAATGATAATATTCACTTTGCAATCTGACACGTTTCGTTTAGTTAGTATATGCACAACGGCCAAAGAAATCTGGGATAGGTTGAAAGAACTCTATTCAACTGATGAAGGACTTGTAACACTCCATTCAAACCTTACTGCTGTCAGAATTTGGAGTTTTCGAACAGAAACCAAAGGAGAAACTCATACAAACTTTCAATCGGATCAATCATCTCCAAAGCAAGATGATCAAACACGGAATAGAAAGAAAGTTGATTGAGTAGAAAGTGACTTTCATGAACGGGTTGAGACCGGAATGGATGGCTGTGGTTTCTACTGTGAAAACGCATGAACAGTTTAAATCTTACTCGCTAGCAAAACTTGTGGGAATACTTAAGTCCCATGAAAGTGTAGTAACCAAAGAAGCGAAAGTGGTTTCTGGTGTGGGATCATTGGCTCTTGTCTTAAAAGGAAAAAGTGTTGTAGAAGAAGAGGAAGATTCTGATATGTCTGAGTGTGACTTTACAAGCGAGGAGTATGCTATGATGGTCACCAATCCAAAGAAGTTTGCAAGGAGAAAATTTCCCGTCAACAAGAACAGAAACTGGCAGGGAAGGTATAGCTCTGAGAAGGTGAAGGATGAAACGAAAATCATCTCTAAAAAGGATGAAGTTAAAAAAGAGAGCAAACTTGTAGGAGACTCAGGATACGACTGCAATTACTGTCATGGCAATAACCATTTTGCCAAGGATTGCATGCTAAGGAAAATGGCTGAGAAAAGAGATGATGAAGATGACGAGGCGTACTATATGCGCAAGTTGGAAGAGATCAAGAAAAAGAAGGAAACTAACAGTTCCATGAATGCCTTGATTGTACAGGATAATGCTGATGAAGATGAGTTCGGTGGCGTCGAAGTTTGGTCAACCGACTCTGAAGATGAAGAGGTGAAAAAGCCCACTCATGGAAAGGCTTAGGTGGCAAAGGAAGTAGGTTTGGCTGGAAAGTGCTTGATTGTCACAGCTAGTTCATCAACTTAAAGTGCAAGTGAGGAACCGAACCTGACTGAAAACAAATGTTTTGCAGCAAAGCCAGTTAGTGAGTAGATCAACGACTGCGATTGTTTGATCAAAAAGGTACAATCTATCCTAGAATCTCTTAAAGTTCCAATAACAGAATATGAAGAAGAATTAACTGAACTAAAAATTAAATTTTCTAATCTAAGCGTTAGTCTCATGCAAACTCGGTTAACAAATTCTAACCTAACTGACCAAATAAGTAGGGTGACAACGAAGAGTGAGGAGAGACGAATGTGGATAAAGCTAAAGGAGCAGGAGTTAGTTAGGGCTAGGGATGAAAGTACTTATTTGCAAAGAGACAATCTAAAGTTTTTAAAACAAAGGAATGTTTTTTTTAATTGCTAAGCATTTATATACTAATATAACTCAATTGAATTTAAGTTTTGAGATAGGAAAGAAAATTCATAAGATGATTTTGCCATTTCTTGAATTTAAGGAAGATGAGCTCATAGCAGAATGTGAATCAGAAGTGTCATCTGAAGAGACATCCATGTCTTATAAAATTGGACTGGACAAAATAGAAACCTTCATTGATTCTAAGGAACACAAATGTATGCTAAAAGATATTTTAGATGAAAATGATAGGTTGAAAATTAAGTCAGACACTATTCAAACATTTGACGAATCCAATGCCAAATTAACTTCTGATAATAAAATGGACTTATAAAATACCTCTAAATTTAATGATGAAAGTGAGATGATTGAAATCTCGATAGAAGATGTGGTTGATTGCTCTGAGTTTATGAAGAGCGAAACCGAGAATGAGAAACCCCTAATTTCTGAAAATTCGGTTGAATTTGCTCGCCTATCTAAAGATAAGAAATAGAAACTCAAAGAAAAGGCTATGGTTTATCAAAAGGTTCAAATTGTGCCAAATCAGGTTTATGTAGTTACAGGGGTTACTCCGAAGCAGACGTCAGAATTAAGAATCATGGTCGACAAAGATAATGCTGAAGGGTGCGACGACTACTTCTGATCAGCTCCTATTGATAATGCATACGAAACTGTAGGCTTGTCTGAGCATACTTCTTGGAGGGTTAAAGGAAGATACGTTGCTCAACACATAAACAAACCCTCGAGTTTTGACAAACCAAGCACGAGTGGAACCAAAGAAATCCCTAAAGAACCAAACGAAGAACCAAAAGTTCCAGCCAAAACAACCGAAACTCAAAGAGAGAAACCAAAGGCCAGCTTCAACATCCAGAAATCACAAAAGGAGCTAGCTGAACAGAAACGCTTAACAAATCAAAGATATGCAAAGAATCTGAATGAGCAAAAAAGTTACTAGCAATCTCAAAATCCCAACTATGTCCCTCCTAATAGAGCATCAATGGACAAAGGAAAGGAAAACTAAAGGAAAATTTCAGTCCAAGTTCCTACTATTCCAAGCCTCAGAACCGAAAGTCTTGTTTCTGTCCGAACGTCACTCAGAACCAAAAGTCCACTTTCGGCCCCCAGTCTAGTTTCAGTTCAAAACCCAGTTTTGGTCTTAATCCCAGTTTCGGTCCCGAGTCTAGTTTCGGTTCCTCCAAGTCCCAATGCAAAGCAAATTCTATGGAGGACATCAAAGGAAAGGGAAAGCTAATATCAGATTCTAAGCTCCATAATAAGAAATCATCAGCTAACCCTAGGAGTCAAAAGAAAAATCAAATACCATCTAACAAACCAACCAATGCACTAAAATCTAAATAAGATAAAACTAAAATTAAAGTGTATACAATTAAAAGAAAATATCAAACCACTTTAGTAAAAAGAACATATTTGGTTGATATTTCTACTGCAATTCCGTTTTCTGTGAAAGACTCACCAGGACCCAAGCGACTTTGGGTTCCTAAATCTGCCTGAATTTGCAGGTAATCAGTGACGAGTAGTTCGATGATGAATGGTATATAGATAGTGGCAGCTCACGTCACATGACGGGATGGAAGGAAGGAAGAGCTGAGGGAGTTTCGGTCCCTGAAAGATGGTGGGTGTGTAAAGTATAGAAATAACTCCTATGGAACAATCAAGGGATACAGTATGATAACAAATGGAGATTTCTCGATTCGAAAAGTGGCTTATGTGGAAGGATTGCAGCATAACCTCATCAGCATGTCACAGTTAGTTGTGGGAACAGGTCTGAAAGTATAACTTGATGATGAGGGCTCTGAGATAATTGAGAAACAATCCAAGAAGGTTCTGTTGAAATCTGAACGCAAGGGAGAGATGTACCCTATAAATCTCAACCCAATACGAGGAAAACCAGCAATATGCTTAATGTCAAAGGAAAATACAGATGAGAGCTGGTTGCGGCATCGACGATTATCGCACCTGAACTTCAAAGATATTAATAAGTTGGTGCTTGGTGATCACGTTCGAGGACTCCCTCTTCTCAAATTCGACAAGGAACATCTGTATGCAACATGTGAGATGGGAAAACAAAGCAGAAAGAGCCACCCTACAAGAATCAATACAAAGATTATTGAAGCTCTTGAACTCTTGCACATTGACTTATATGGACCTTCTGCTATAGAAATCTTTGGTGGTTGTAAGTATATTCTTGTTATTGTAGATGACTTTTCACGCTTCACCTGGGTTTTCTTTCTTAAGCAGAAATCCGATGCAACTCCCAGGTTGAAGACATTCATCAAGCAAGTGGAAGTGCAGCTGAGGAAGACGGTAAGGTATATTAGAAGTGACAACGGTCTACAATTCAAGAATAGTGATTTTGAGAACTTTTTGGCTGACAAGGGGGTAACTCAAAAATTTTCAGCCCCTTATACACCACTACAAAATGGGATTGTTGAAAGATGAAACCGTTCTTTATGTGAGGCAGCCAGAACCATGCTCAGTTTTGCTTCACTTCTATTATATTTCTGGGCTGATGTTGTTGCAACCGCATGCTACACTCAGAATCGGCCCTTGCTAAACAAGAGATTCTCAATTACTCCATATGAGATCTTAAAAAATCGAAAGCCAAATGTCAATTTTTTTCACATATTCGGTTCAAGGTGCTTTATTTTCAATTCTAAAGAGAACCAAAATAAGTATGATGTCAAAGCCGATGAGGGAATCTTTCTGGGTTATTCACTAACATCAAAAGAATACAGAGTGTTGAATAAACGCTCAAAACGAATTGAAGAAACCTATTATGTCACCTTTGATAATAATTACATGAAGAAAGTTCAAAGAAGTGAAAGTGACTTAAGAGAAATTTTTCCAGAATCTGGACAAGTCTCGGTTCCAATAGCCAACCTGTTTGAAGAATACATGCGGCTGTTTGATAAACCAGAGAAAGCAGCACACTCAGAAGCGAAAACAGCAGACAACACAATTGATAATCTCAAGAAGATTATAGATGAAGCTGCCAAAGAGATGGAAAGTGAACCTCCTAAAGCTAAGGGTGATCCGCCATCTAATGACTCAAAGTTTCAGGGGGAAAGTTCAGCTACATCAAAAACGAACAAAGTATCTTTCGAGGGGGAGGATCCAATTCCGTCCCCACCTCATAAAGGTTCAAGCGAAGGGGAAAGTTCTGCTCCAAAACCACCCAATAGTAGTACTATCGAGGGGGAGAATCCCACTCCCATAGAGGATGCAAACTTTGATGCTGCCACAGATTACACTTCGCCAGTCGAGGGGGAGAAAGGTAATACAACTGACGAAGGTAATGATGATCAATCAAAATTTGAAGTTGAAGTGAACAATGAGTTAGATCCAGCATATGATCCAAACTATCCTTCGTTAGTAAAATGGACCAAGGACCATCCTAAAACACATATTATTGGTGAAACTTCAGAAAAAGTTCTTACTCATTCTCAATTGAAAGCGAAACAAACTACATTATTCTCTAAAGTTGAATTTTGTATGTTTAGTTCGATTGTTTCCAAGATTGAATCGAAAACTGTAAATGCTGCACTTGATCATTCAGACTGGGTCCAAGCAATGCAAGATGAACTTCATGAGTTTGAACGCATCCGAGTTTGGAGACTGATTCCCACACCAAAGGATGCTTCTGTGGTTGGCTTAAAGTGGGTCTTCAGAAATAAGTTGGACAACGAAGGGAATGTCATTCACAACAAGGCTCGGTTGGTGGTCAAACATTATTACCAAGAGGAAGGAATAGACTATGAGGAAACCTTTGCTCCTGTAGCTAGGTTGGAATTAGCGAGAATCTTCTTGGCGTGTGCTGCTCATAAAAACTTTGAAGTTTTCCAAATGGATGTCAAATGTGCCTTTTTGAATGGAGAATTGGAAGAAACTATTTATGTTGAGCAACCACCCGGGTTTGTGAACGAGAAATTCCCTGATCACTGCTATGTGATGGATAAAGGAGTCTGTGGATTAAAGCAAGCACCGAGAGCCTGGTATGAAACTTTAACCCGCTTCTTAAAATTGTCAAAATTTAAACAAGGTTCGGTTGAACCAACCTTCTTCCGAAAGAAAGAAGGCGAACATCTTATGATAGTTCAGATTTATGTTGATGATATCATCTTCGGCTCTACGAATCCGAGCTTAACAGTTGAATTCAGGAAGTTGATGGAGACTAGATTTGAAATGAGCGCAATGGGTCCAATTAATTTTTTCCTTGGTTTAAATATTAGACAGGGACTAGAAGGTATATTTATCAACCAGGAGGCCTACACAAAGAACTTACTGACGAAATTCGGTATGACGGGTGACTAAAAAATGAAGGTTCCTATGGCATTTGGCACTAAGTTAACACCATCTCTGGAAAAACCTGTTGTCGACGTAACACTATATCGTCAAATGATAGGGTCCTTTATGTATCTACTTGCTAGTAGACCGGATATTATGTTTTCTGTTTGTTATTGTGCTAGGTTTCAAGCTAATCCAAGAGAACCTCACATGGTGGCAGTGAAGAATATATCCCGTTACCTGAAGCATACCTCATCTCTCGATCTCTGGTATCCTGCAAGATCTGGATTCTTCATTCAATCTTTTTCTGATGCTGATCTTGGAGGATGTGGTCTAGATTGAAAGAGCACTACAGGTGGATGCCAATTTCTTGATGGAAAACTTGTCAGTTGGCAGTTCAAAAAGCAAACCTATGTGTCACTTTCAACAGCCGAAGCTGAGTATATAGCTGCAACGTCTTGCACTTCTCAAGTAATATGGATTCAAAGTCAACTGAGAGATTACAGGCTGAGTATGAAGAAGATTCCTCTCTATTGTGACTCAGAAAGTGCAATAAGGATTTGTCACAATCCAGTGCAACACTCAAAAACTAAGCACATTGCACTTAGATATCATTTCATCAAGGATCATGTAGAAGATGGGAACGTGGAAGTACGTTTTGTTCGATCCTTTGATCAACTTGCTGACATATTCACGAAAGCCTTACCTAAAGCAAGCTTCAATAAAATTTTACAAGGTCTGGGAATGATGGAAGTAGAGTCGGTACTGAATCCTCAAATCTTACACTAAAATTAGACAAGCGAAATGGAACGACCGCTCAGTCTATTTCGACTCTATATTTTTCGGGAACCGAAATGAACCGAACGCTCGGTCTATCTCGGCTCTGTATTTTTATGGAACCGAAATGAACTGAGCGCTCAGTCTATCTCGACTCTGGAATTTTCTGGAACCGAAATAAACCGAATGCTCGGTCTATTTTGCTTCACCCCTTAAAGATAAGGTTTCGGTTGTATATTCTGTATTTTCTATAATCTCTATTCTTTTAACTACTTTCTGTTTTTATTATTTTTCAGAAAACTTCAAAAATTCCAAAAATATTTTCTCTTTCTGTTTTTATTATTTTTCAGAAAACTTCAAGAATTCCAAAAACATTTTATTTTGTTTGTGTGCTTGTTATGTTTTTGTCGTGTGTTTGTTTGCTCTTTCTTTTCATTAGGTCTCCAGGGTACCAGTATAACATAATTTGGAGCTAAGGCAGGTACAATCTTTTACGTCAGAACTAGTTAAGAGTCCCTAGAAGCATGTTGCTGTATGTTGACCAACGCCTCTACAACTTAGGGCAAGGCCTTAATGATTCGATCTATACCTATCGTATCTTCCCAATCAAGCTATTAACATCAACTCAATCTAGAGCTACCTTACTCTTCGAGTTTATCTGCTTAGTCATGTCTTTATAGCAGAAGGTACTTTCGGTTCTTTACCCATCCTCCTTACACTCTCCATCAAATTTCGGTTCACCACTGTAACCCTTGAGACTCTCGGTCCTTACCACTAAGGTTTATGGTTACATAAATTTTGTGTTTGTGATCTTAGATACGTACACCACGTGCTGAGTGAAACCCAAAAACCAACACCTATAATGAATTGACGGAGAATCATTGCATTCAAGTTCTTACTGGTTACCCATTGAAATCTTATTTTATTTTTTCGTGATCTTTTATGAATTTGTCTAACACCAAGGCTTTTCTTCCCCTAAAGATCCAGTCTAATTTTGTTTTTGAGATTTCTATAACTTCTTTAGTAATTATAAAATATATCCTACCTACTTGTTCAACAGACCACATCGATCTCACAAGTACTTTTTCCAATGTTTGGTCTTACATTAAGAATTGACTTTCGGTAAAACATAACCCACCTTCAACCTATGACTTAAAAAGAAGGCTTTCAATGTTTCTTTACAAACACTTGATCGTATTTTTCAGGAAACTACACAAGCACTTCAAGGCTATCATGACTTTGAAGGGAGCGATTCTTGCCCGAAATCACCTGCTTTCTGTCTTATAATGAGACATCAGTCACATCCCATAGACATTTGCTTTATTTCTTTATTGTTTGTCACTCTATTACATGAAAATTTTATTTTCCAAAATTCTAGTTGCGGTTGGTTCAAGTTTTGTTTAAACAGGGGCAATCATATGTCTTGAAGTAACACTGAATTTCAAACGACGATTGAGGATAAGATTTTGGGCGCGTGAATTTGAACGGTCTCTATACCCATGCGTGCTGACGTCTACCTGGGGGTATCCAACCTGTTACATCGTGCTTTTTCAGGCGACGTTTTAGTGATCACGTCATTATCGTCATGTTCATTCTCTCTCCTGGAAACGGTATATAAAGGGGTTTTCCTTTATTTCTCTTTTACCAACAACAAATTCTCTCAAGATTACAAAGCAAGTTCCAACTATTCATCTTCCTTCTTCGTTCAACAATGGCGACTTCTTCTTCTGCTCACGATCAGACTGCTTTGTCTACATTGCTTTCCATCAAGCCAAATTAAAATATGATCATCGAACTTAACTTGTTTTTGTATGATTCATATATGCTTCATGTTGTGGAATGTTTGAAGTACTCTCCACTGGTTATAGCCCTAACGCAAGTTGAAGCCATTCCAATGTCGCTATTATCGCAGGTTTACTCTACGGCCTCACATGACAAGAACAAAGAACGTATTTTCTTTCAAATACATAATAAGAAGGCTTCTATTTCAAACGGGAGGTTTTGTTCTTTGTTGAATCTTGCTATTGATTCCTCAGTGATCTCACCGGACTTTATCACCACTACACAGTTGTTCTCAATGCTTTACGAGATGGGATATACGGATGTGCTTACCACAGTCACAAAAGTTAAAAAGTCTTATTTACCATCTCAATGGAATGGTTTGCTAACTCTTCTCATCAAGAGTTTGGCAGAAAGGAGTGGTGGATCGGATGGCACTAGCAAGGGTTTTCTAACTCTTTTATACGTTCTCTATAATGGCATCAACCTTGATTATGGGATGATTACATGGTCTCAAGTGGTGCAGAGTCTCAATACTTCTACGAGGCATTCAGAGATTTCATGTGGGCGCTTCTGGACACTTATTACAAGAAGGGCGATTAACACCTTGGACATTACTATGATGAAGGATGCCCTAGTCGCGTCAATTGCTACGTTTCACATGAAGAAGATCATCATCTCTAATCCAGTCAAGTTCCATCACAATGGCTCCATTCCTGAATCCATGTATCGTTGTGTCACAGCTGATAGTCATGTTATGGCGGAATACAGAAAACTTACTCCTAAGGGACCGAGAGTCCTTACTCCAGAACAGAAGGCTGCCCTAGAATCTGTAGACAAGCCTGGCAACAGAGGGAACCGCACTACCACAAAGAAGGATCCAACAAAGGAGGATAATTCCAAAGCTTCTAAGTCACGGAAACGAAAGTTTGTTAAAGGAGATTCTTCCAAGCTCAAGAAGCTTAAGAAAATGGCAAGAAGATCCATGAGTCCCACTCCTCCTAGCTCAGAAAATGATAAGGAAGATAAAGAAGAGGAGAGTCATCATCAATCACCAAGAGGTAAAACACTTCCCAGATCCCCAACTCCAATTGAATCCATTCATGACAAGATTCCTACCCCAACTCCATCACCAAAACAGACTATTCTAGTTTTGGTTGCTACCATTCCTCCTATTACTACTTCATCACAAACAACTTCTATACCACCACCTCCACCAGTAACTTCTATTCCTCTTTCTACAACTCCATTACCACCTCCTATCATTTCTCAAACCACCACCACTACGATTCATCAACCGACAGTAGGAGTCAACGTATCTGATATGGGGGCAACTACTGAAACTGAACCTCCAGTTATCACTAAACCTCTTTCACCCACAAACTCAACCAATTCTAGTGCTACTCTCGGTGGTGAGAATGAAGAGTATGACTCTACATACTTTAGTCTATATCGGCTTCCAACTGATGAGGATGATGATGCTCCTATCACTAGCCAACATTTGCAGAGCATTAATGAGAAACTTGATCGATTGCTTGTAGACAACAAAGCCGATAGTGGTGTGGTCCTCAAAGCCTTTTTGGAAACTGCTCTGGAACAATATACGGAGTGCATTGATAGATCCACCAAATCCATTGATTCCTCTACCTCCTCTTGCAAGAAGTTTGTCGATGATGTTACTGGCATTGTTGGTACTACTCAGATTTTTCTTGTGCCATTGAAGGGGCATGCCGATACCAATGCTGCCAAGATACAAGATTCTGTAGATTCTTTCTCTAAGTCTCTTCATGAAGAGTAGTCAAAGTTTGAGGCTGTGCGTTCATCTATCCAAGCTAAGAATTCTTCGCTTATCAACTCAGTCACTTCTAAGCTTGAATCTCTTCACACTGATCTGGCAACTGAAAGTGCTCTAAAAGGAAGAACTGGCATGACAATCCTCTATGATTGAAGTACAAAAAGTGCAGCTGGCTCAAGTAGAAAAAGAAATTTCTTTATTAAAGACCGAAAGGGCTGTTTTCCGTAGCTGTGCTGGTGATGTGAAGGACATGTTGACCAATCTTCTTGGTGCTCATGATCCTATTCTTACTTTGACAATCAGAAATCATTTAACCACAAAACTTCTTCCTGCCATTGCCATGTTACATGAGATGAAGGGTGTTTCGAAGGGATTCTGCCCTCCAAAAGAAGGGGGAGAAAGTGCTCAACCGAGAGTGAATGTGAAAACAGAAACTACACAAGAAAGTGCTCAAACGAGAGTGACTGTGAAAACAGAAACTACAGAACCAGAAGTCAAAGTCACAACCGAACTGAAGGATAATGTAGCTTCAAGTTCTGGTACAAATGAAAAGCAAAAGGAGACCATTGATGATAGTGATAGTGATGTTCGTGAAACTATTGCTGAGGCTCTCAAGAGAAAGAAGAAGGACCGAGAGTTGGATGAAACTCTCAAAGTTGCAAAGGAAGCAGAGGAGAGGGAAAAGAGAAACAAGGAAGAAGAAGAATCCTTGAACTGTAAGAAGGCCTTGTTTCCCTTATGGACCAGAGAGGTACTTATCAATCAAGCTATAGAGTTTCCAAGTATTTATTGGTTGGAACCAGTTGCTTCGTTTAACTGTGATAACTCGAAGGACTCGCAGTTCGATATGCCGATAACAAGAAAAGCATTCACGTTTCATTGCTTTGACTCGACTGCTGAGGCTCCTTTTCCTAATCTGAAGGTTGACAGAGAGTTGATTGACTTTTATCTGAAGTATGGCCATCCTCAGTATCTAACATGGAGTGCCCAGAAGATTCTGACTGTTAAGGTGCTCAAACCCTCACCTGTTGGTAGATTTGTCAATTTCAATTTTAAAATCACTCGAGGTTCTGCAAACTCGGTGTCAACTATCTCTCTAGCAGACCTTCCTAGTTTGAATCCCCATGACTGGATTCTGCTATACAACATTCTGCTCACTAATCCGGTGGAATATGAGCCGATTCTGGAACACTTAAAGAGAATATTGGCCTCCTACATCCATGAAGTTGCAACTATGGATCAGGAGATTGCGAAGGTTATGAACAAGAAGCCTACTGTGAAGCCTACACCAAAACCTGGAGATGTAAACAACATGAAGATGGGTTAAATTGATTCAACACATTTGACTGTGATGTTTATCAAAGGTGAAGCTCACAGGTTTTTGTTCGCTCTTGTGGATAAACACTTGTTTTCTACCGACTGCATGGAGCACATAGTCAACATAATTCATCTGTGCAAACAGAACTCAGAAGATGACAAGAAGAACTTTACGGATATGCTTCAGTGGTACATTACATTTAACTATCATCTTTTGGCCATCATACTGAGGGTATTCAAGACAGTGAAGAAGTCTTCTATTGCTAAACAGAATTGAGGTTTTGGCTCCAAAGACGCAAAGTGGGAGATTGTTGAGTCTATTCGTGTTGCGTCATGGGCCTCATGTTTTGTATCCGGATTGGGCCTGTCCATCTGTGATTATCTAGTAGGGTTATAGTATAAATATGCATGAATGTATGCATAATATATGTAAATCTTGACGCTCATTGTTTTGTAACCCTAAACACCTCTACATTCGAAGTTCTTAATCGAGCTCTTCTGAGGTGTTGAAGTATTAATCATTCGACACATTCAAAGCCATACTCGTTTTCTTATTTACTTTCATAATTGTTTGCATGCATAGAATCTAACGATCCTTAAAGAACTTTTGTTCTAACACCCTTCCATGGCGAGACTTTAAGCAAAACCAAATCTCCAACTTCAATAGTCATTGGTCTTCGCTTGTTGTCAGCATAACTCTTTTGACGATCCTGAGCTACTAACATTCTCTCCCTAATTATTATCAACTTTTCAGCAGTTTCATGGACTATCTCCGGTCCCATAAACTGCTTTTCCCCAGCCTTAAGGCAACAAGACGGCGTACGACACTTCTGTCCATACAAATCTTGATAAGGTGCCATCTTTATGCTCGAGTGGAAACTATTATTGTAAGAAAATTCTACCAAAGGTAAATGTTCATCCCAATTACCTTGGAATTCTAGAGTACATGCTCTCAGCATATCTTCAAGTGTTTGTATTGTTCGTTTGCTCTGACCATCAGTCTGTGGATGGTAAGCTGTACTTAAACACAACTTGGTACCCAATTCCTCTTGTACACTTTTCCAAAATCACGAGGTGACACGGCTGTCACGATCTGACACGATCGTTAATCGAACACTGTGAAGCCTCACAATTTCCTTCACGTAAGAATTCGCAAGCTTATCCATAGACCATTTCTCCTTGGCTGCTATGAAATGTGCACTCTTGGTGAATCGATGAATGACCACCCAAATGATGTCGTGACCACTTTTCGTTCTGGGCAGTTTAGTGACACAATCCATAGCAATGTCTTCCCATTTACCCATAGGCACAGGTAAAGGTTCTAAACTCCCGCACGGTTTCTGATGTTGTGTCTTTACTCTCGCACAAGTCACACACTCGGCCACATACTTTGCAACATCAAGCTTCATCGTCGGCCACCAGTAGTAGGGTTTCAGGTCCCTATACATTTTAGTGCTACTGGGATGAATCGAGTACATGGTCTTGTGACCTTCTTCCATCACAAGATCTCTGACTCCTCCTGTATTAGGTATCCAAATCCGATCTTGGAACACCTTCAGTCCATGATTGTTTATACCGAACACCAACGTTTTTCCCAAACGTTCCTCCTTTCGGTCATTCTTCTCAGAAGCTTCCTCTTGAGCTTTCTTTATACTTTCCACAATTGTCGAGACAACTTCTATTCCCAACGCTCTTGGCCTCTTCCTTTCAAGATTGACTTTCCGACTGAGAGCATCAACAACAACATTTGCTGTACCGGGGTGGTAAAGTATCTCACAGTTGTAGTCCTTAAGTAACTCTAGCCAGCGTCGTTGCCTCATATTCAATTCTTTCTGATTAAAGAGATATTGGAGACTCTTATGATTAGTGAAAAGTTTGCACTTCGTGCCATAGAGGTAATGCCTCCATATTTTTAGAGCGAAAGCTACCGCTTCCAACTCCAAATCATGAGTCGGGTAGTTCTTTTCATGCTCCTTCAGCTGTCGAGATGCATACGTGATCACGTTATCTTTTTGAGTCAAAACACAACCCAATCCAACCCCAGATGCATCGCTATAAACAGCGATGTCTTCAACTCCATCGGGTAGAGATAAAATAGGTGCCTCGCATAACTTCTTCTTTAGCAACTCGAAATCTTCTCTGTGCTTATCATTCCAAGCATAAACAGCTCCTTTGTGGGTCAAAGTTGTTAATGGACAAGCGATCGAAGAAAAGCCTTGGATAAACCTTTGGTAATATCCGGCTAATCTCAAAAAGCTTCGAATCTCCGTGGGATTCTTTGGTTTCTCCCACTTTGTCACAGCTCCAATCTTTGTCGGATCAACCATTATACCTTCTTGGTAGACCACGTGACCCAAGAATTGGACTTCTCGAATCCAAAAATCATATTTGGAGAACTTAACATACAGCTTCTCCTTCTTCAAGACTTCTAACACTTCTCGTAAGTGTCTACCGTGCTCCTCCCGGCTTTTCGAATAAATCAGAATGTCATCTATCAACACTATCACAGATTTATCAAGGAACGGGTTACAAACCCTGCTCATTAAATCCATGAATGTTGCTGGAGCATTGGTTAGTCCAAAGGAAATAACTAAGAACTCATAGTGTCCATATCGCGTTCTGAATGTAGTCTTCTTTATATCTTGCTCTTTCACCTTCAGCTGATGATATCCTGACCTAAGATTGATCTTTGAAAAATAACTTGAACCTTGAAGTTGATCAAACAGGTCATCAATCCTCGACAACGGATATATATTCTTTATTGTTGCTTTATTCAGATCTCTGTAATCAATGGACATTCTCATACTTCCATCCTTCTTCTTTACAAATAGCCCTGGAGCTCCCTAGGGCGATGAACTAGGTCTAATGAAACCTTTGTCCAATAACTCCTGAAGTTGCATCATCAACTCCTTCATCTCCGTCGGTGCTAGTTGGTAAGGTGCTTTTGCTATTGGCGTGGTCCATGGTAACAAGTCTATTCTAAACTCCACTTGTCTATCAGGAGGTAATTCGGGAACATCTTTGGGAAATACTTCCAGATAATCATATACGACAGGAATGCTCTGCATCTCCTTTTTCTCCTTCTTAGCATCGATCACGAATGCTAGATACGATGTACATCCTTTGGCCAAACACTTTCTGGCTTTCATTAGAGAAATGATTCCAGAATTTACTCTGCGTTTGTCCCTATACACCATAAATGACTCTTTCCCAAATGGGTTTACTTTGACTATCTTCTTCTTGCACAATATCTCGGCGTCATTGGCGCTAAGCCAATCCATTCCAAGCATGATGTCGAAACCGTTAAGTTCGATAGACAATAATTCATCGTGGAACTTATTCCCATTCAAGTCAATTAAGATGTTTTCCATACGATGGCTAACAGGTACAAACTTGCCACTAGCAACTTCGACTAATAAAGCATTCTCTAGTCTATCAACAGGCAAAGCTAGTTTTCTAACAAATTCTTGCGATATAAAGGAGTAGTTGGCTCCAGAATCGAATAAAATTTGGGCAGGCAATTTGTTTACGAGAAAGGTACCTGAAGCGACATCAGCTTTCGTCTTTAGCAGCTTCCAGTTTCATCTGGAATGTTCTCGCCTTCAGCTTTGGCGGAATGTTGGGTTTTGCTGCCTCCTTCTTTTTCGGACAATCTCTTGAGATGTGCCCCTCCTCACCGCAACCATAGCAAACTTTCTTGATGAGGGTGCATTCGTCGGCATAATGCCCTAGCTTTCCACATTTGAAGCATGTGGCTTCCCCGCCACATTTCCCATGATGCTTCTTCTTGCATTTGTCCGACCATTTTGCTTCGCCTCCTCCACCTCCTCTCGAACCAGATTTTGAGAATTTACTTTTCTTGCTGGACCCTAAAGGTCCATCAAACTTCCTCTTTTCACCAACCTCTGACTTCTCCAGACCTTTCTCCCTGATCTGGGTTTCAATATTCCTAGCAGCCCAAATGGCAGCTTTCAAGGTCGTTGCTTGCTTAACCATTGGACCAAAGTCCACTTGTAATCCGCGAGCAAATTTGTTGACCTTTGCTAGTTCAGTTGGAACTAGGTACGGAACAAGTTTCATCTTCTTTGTGAAACTTGCAGCGTATTCAATAACGCTCATCTTTCCCTTCTTCAAATTCTGAAAATAGTTATTGTTTTCCAGAAGGTCCTGCTCTGAGCAGTATTGTAATTTCAGCTGTTCCACAAAGTCTTCCCAAGACATCTTGCTAGCTTCTCCCTTAGGCATCAAGTCAGCTAGTAACTTCCACCAACTTAGTACCCCATATTTTAACAGAGGGATCGCAAGAGCGGTCTTCTGTCGGTTGCTGCACTTGCAACTTTCAAACATAATCTCCATTTCAGAGATCCAATTAATCACTTCCACTGGCGTCGAGCTTCCGGATAGACATGGTGGTTTGGATGCCACAAACATCACTTCCTCTATCTTGGTTATTCTGCCTAACAATCAGTTGGTCGTCTTGACCAATGATCCCACTAGAGTCTCCTCCTTCAGACTGCCCTCCATTTACTTCGGGCTCTTCGACGTGAATTGACAGTTCTTCGCGATTCTGCCTAAGCAGACGTCTAGTTTCCTCCATCTGACGATCTAGCATCGTCTGAATCATCAATTGCACACCAGCCATTGTCATTGGCTCAGGTGCAGCAGCTACAACATGTATTTGCTCAATCACTAGTATTTGATTCCTGTTTTCATCAACATTTCCAATGCCACTCCTTGTTCTCACCATTTTTGATCTACACACTGAATAAGGTGAAATTAGATCCTCATTCACGATAGATAATTAAATAATCCTTATCACTCTGAAACGTTTACATGTTAGTTCTAATACCGGAGACGTACGCTTAGAATCCTACACACATAAGGTTTCCAGATCCGGTCAGCAACAGAGCAGAGATCCGAACAAATAATATCATATATGGCAACATATAACATTTAGCATATAAAAGCACTTTAGGCAAATTTCCTAAAATAAACTAGTGCTCGTGTCTATAATATAACAGACACACGTCTCACAATCACCACTTAGCATTCTATGTTTAAGTCTAGAAATCCTACAAATTCCTAGTTCGCTTAAACTAATGCTCTGATACCAACTATGACATCCCCAAAATCACGGCAAGAAAAGACGGATTTAATTTATGCTTTTAAAATAATTTCAGAGTAAATCCTTTTGATTTGAAAGAGTTGTGGAATTTGTTCCCAAAAACAAAGTATGATAACATAATATTTACCAAAGCATTTCATAAAGAAATGTATTTTCATTATATAATCAAAACTCGGGATGTCATGTTCTGATACAGAACATAAAGCACAAACGATAACATTACAGGTTGTTCAACAAATATATACATATACAGACTTGTAAACAAAACAACTTAATGATTCATCCATCTTATGCCCTTGCGCCACTTCCTGTAATACAAATAAAACTGAGTGGGTCAAGCTTGGGAGCCTGGTGAGCATATAGGGTTTTCAACCCACTATAAATAATTATATTTACTTTTACCAACCAACAATAACCTGATTACCCATTCCCGTTATCCTCACTTTACGTCCCTAAAACAACATCTATATCAAGGGACCTAATCTAGGATTTTCATCGGGACGGACATTACTGCAAAGGGGTTTCCTCAACAATAGATGTCCTAAAGGCAACCATGAGGGGGATAGAGTACATCGGTGAACGCATCGTTCACAAAACCTACAGGTTATGAGCCTGCTAGTGTTCCACATGACTGTCTAGAAAGAGTATGTGGTCGTTATCCATACTTTGCTGAATTAATAGATCAACAACAACAACATCGAGGCCTCTCATCTGTTTATCACACGTCAACTATCTACCCATGTTCTACCCAACATATTAGTAGATAAAAATATATATTTTTATACATAGTTTAAAACCTGTATAGCATTCTCATTCAATACATATTCTAAACAACAGATGAGACACATACACATAACACGTATATCATAGAGAATAAATCATATCTATGAGATAGAAGAAAGTGAATATAAATTCACACATATAACAACAAAATATACACATAACACGTATTTCGTATAAAATACTTCATAACTATGTGTTAGAAGAAGGTAACTACACACTCACCTGATCAGAAGATGATCGGACAGCACTACGACTTGTAGAAGTAGTATTCTTCGGTAGATCTGGAAGATCTTCACAAAAAAATCGTGCTCCTCGTGGGCAGAGCTTCGGCTAGGGAATTGCACTTTCGGGATCTTCGGGGCTTCGAGACTTGCTTCGGGGCTCGGGAATGATACCAGGGCTTCGGGGTATAAGTTGCACACAAAAAGATGCAAAACGGGGGAGAGAGAAGAGATTTTAGCAAAAGAAGTCGGCTGCCCTCGCATGCCTTTTATAGAGGCTAAAGCCTCGCATTACGCTAGGTGTAATGCTCTACACGGGGCGTAGTGAGAAACATCACTACATGCGTCATCGGAGCTCTTGAGTGCGAGGCGGTTCAAGCACCGGAGTACGCAGGGCGTACTCAACTACGCTGGGCGTAGTTCGGATCAAATTGATGACTCCTTCGGATATACATCCGAATTTAAGATTAATTAATAAATATTAATCATTTAAAATTTTTGGAAATTCATATCTTCTTCATACAAACTCCATTTTCGACATTGTTTATATGCACGTGTAGGTGAGACTACACTCTACAACTTTCGTTTAGATTCCGTCGGCTAATTTTGAATTTATTTTTGTTATTTTTTTTAGTAGGCCGGGACAGGAAAACTCCGTTATAAATTCATAACTTCTTCATCTGACATCTGTTTTCGCATGTCTTTTTACCGTTGCATTACCATTGACGATATCTTCGATTCTCATTTAGATTGTGTCGACTAGAAACCACTCTAACATATATTTCACTTTTTACATCATTCAGCGTTACCGGTTCTGTCGCAAAACTTCCACAGGTCATAACTTCTTCGTTATAACTCGGATTTCGGCATTCTTTATATATTCGGAAACCTCATTTCAACTACTACAACATTATCCATAGATATCAGCTTTTTCTAACATTTTATTTTGACGTATATTTTCATTCTTAATTTAATTAAGTCACAGAACTAAGACAAAACACATAATACTAAAATAATACATCTTTATTATTTCAAGACGGGTTATAAAGGTAAATCTAGACTATTACATTGCTATTAATGACAAGCCCAGAAACACGGGTGATACAACTAAGCTTTGTGCTTACGGTTTATGTTTTAAATGTTTTAGGTACTTCTGGTTTAAAAGGAAGGCCTCGGCTTGATTGCACTGCATCCCCTGGTGATTTTTTATACATTGAATGTTTACGAAATACTCTGATGTTTTGAGAATTCTTTGAATGATTGTCTTCTGGAATAGTGAACGAATAGTTTTAACTTATTTAAAATGAAAATTTTACTCAGTATCTTTGGGATGTTTCATATTCATTTTCTAGAACATGTGTGCTTACATTCTTAGTCTGCTCTATTATGCAAACCATGAAAGGATCAAACAGTTTCAAATCTTTCAATTCTAGCTTATTGACCAAACATCTCCTTTAGGTGTTCAATCATATCAAAGGCAGTATGAAGTTCTAGATCTCGTTGAAAATCTGAAATCAAGGTAGCAAGCATAAGGTATGAAACTTCAATAGAGTCATACAAATGCTTGATCCATAGATCATGCGTAACCTTAGGGGTAGTAGATATATCATCAGGAATTGGACCCTCAAGAACATATTCTTTCTTTTCTTGTTTTAGTACGATTCTTAAGTTCCTGTTTCAATCCAAGAAGTTGGAATTTCCAAGTTTTTGTTGTCTAGAACATAATGAATGTTCATTTGGTGGTGGTTATGTGTTACAGTTATAGGTGGGGGTCATCTACAAAAATTTAACAAAGTTTTATATAGTATTTATTTCTTTAAAATTAATACCTTTGAGTTTCAAAAACATTAATTTTTAAAGTCTAGGATCCAAGTTGCAAATCAAATAAATTGTTAGGTGGTGTTTATCTCATTCACTTGATTTCAACAAGGTAAATAACTTTTATTAATTACACAAGTGTAATTCTTAGGTGTATGTGATCCTTAACAATCCATTTGTTATTAACATGTTTGATCCCGTCTATGCCTCAAAATTTTCTTGCTTAGGTAACCTTTATCACAATAGATTTCCGATCAAGTCATCCAATTAGATAAACTTGTATAATCAACCTATAATTTGGTTATAGAAATCGTGAATACACTTCAACCACCAAAAGATAATACAAATGATTATCTGACCTTTATCCCACAAGTATTATGCAAATGGTGTATGAATGTTCATTTAATTGGATGGCATAAACTTGCCTTTCTGGAAGGGATTTATATGTTTTATTATTCCATTTTAAAACATGTGATATCATGATTATTTCATGCATCCAATAAACCACGATATCAATTTTCAAAAAATAACTTTTAAGGTTCCATATAAAATCTAGTTTTTATATAATTTGACGCGGTGCAATTTTAAAGTTAATATCTAATATTAAATTTGAAGTTTGAGCGTTATAGAACCTTTTATAATCCTTTAATAAAAATTCATTTTACTATTAAGACTTTGGAGTTTGCATAAGTTTCAAAATCACCATTTTAGACTTATAATTTTAGTATTTCAAACCTTTCCATTATTAAGGTTTCTATATAAAAAACGTTTTTATTTTAAAGTCGTAACTTGTTACATCTTATGTTTACATTTTAAACTTTGAAAACCAAACTCAATGTGATGTTATTTTTGTTTAAAATATTATTTAGCATGTGAAATCTAATTTAACAACCACACCATAATATTAACATAAAATAAACAACACATGCATGAATGAATGCTAGCACAAAAAAAACATGATCTAGCGACACTTTTATGAGCCGACATAAAAGTATTAAGTCCTTTCCTAAGGGACAAAATGGACCAAAATCATCATGTTGCTTTTCATGCTCCCACTTGCTTTGACAATCTCCTTTGTAGCAAATTTATAAGTCTTTTTTATAGATATTATAAAGTTTTATAAAACTCCTATAAAACCGCCGGGTGCTCCATGGATCTTCCAAATGGACATCATCTTCATATTGTTAAATTTTATACAAAATAAACTAGTCTAACACTAATCTATTACTTACAAAATAATAAAGATGAGAACTAACTATTTATTGTTACATACCATATGAATAAAAGAATATCACAACCATTTTAATAAATCATCCTAAACAACAACTCAATAAGGTCCATGGCTTGTTTATGCACACTAACATACATTAACATATAAAACAATCGTTGTTTTTCTAAGACAACGATACATGACAAATATGCATGTACAGTTGTATCACATAAAATAACAGTTATAAAGTTGTCATAGAATCTATGTACAGACTTGTTTTTAATAAAACCAAGCTATACATATTTTCCAAAAACTAAGATTATCCATATAATAATAAATTCTAACCAAGCTTGCAAGATGGCTCTGATACCAATTGTTAGGGTTTTATTCAAAATTTTGTTTCTAAAGCACAAGATTAACAACGAAAGACTTTGAATTTTTAACATAAACTAGTTTTACACCCACCAAAGGATCTACTTGTAAAGATTGGAAAGAAAACAACAACCATAGGGGGTGGGGGTTAAATGGTCGACAACCTTTGTAGTCCTTTGAGTCCTCAAGAGGAGGCTTCAAAGTTGATGAATATGGAAAAGATCCAAGGAACAATCTCTCTATGTCTATCCACCAACAAGTCACCAAACCACCAATGGATGCTAGGTTGGAACTTATATATAGTTGTTCCTGAGCCTTACAGACTTATACTAAATAAGTCTTCAAAGAAGAAGCAACTAGAACTCTCAAAACTACAAAAACAAATTTGTTAGAGAGAGAGGAAAGGGAGAGTAAAAAGCTATGACTTTTGTGGAGAAAGAAAAGAGAAAAACTAGCTTATTTCTCTAACACATGACCTCATATATACTTACACTTACGAGATGAAGTCTATGCTTACATCAAATGCGTTAGCCATGCTTGTAAGAAGGCATGTGTGGAATATAAAGTCAAACAACCAACAACCCCTCTCCATGAAGGAGTTCACCACATCTCCAAGTGGTGACGGGATGTTTATTTATGTTCCACTCAAATCCATGACTAACTAGATATATGTCATATTTAAACGAAATACCAAGTGCCGAAAAAATGTTCATGACATATAAATTCATACCATATAAGTATGTCTAGTTTTGATCTCTTTATTATTATTATTATTACTTTTTAGAACCAATAATTCCTAATTAAACATATTTTAATTAATAGTTATATTACTTATTAAATAATCAATTAATGTTTACTTGTTATAAGATATGATGTTATTAGCAAATATCATTTCATATGTAATGTCTGTTCCAGCAATCATTTAATTTTCTATGTTTTTAGGGTTTTGTGCTACGACTAGACGAGTTGGGGAGCCCAACTCGACGAGTAGATATCAATTTTGGACGCGGGACATAGGGTCTACTCGACGATTTGGAAACCCCAACTCGACGAGTAGACAATGTAAAGGAAACCCCTAATTTTCAGGGATTTGTACCATATTTAAGGAACTTGTGGATCATTTGTGGCCTCCCTCATCTTCCTATTTATCCATAGAGAAACCCTAGCCACGTTTTGGCGCATTCTTGAGTGTGTGTGTGAGCATTGGAGAGTGAATCTTGTGTTTCTAGAAGGAAACTTGAAGGTTGAAGAGATTGAAGTGAGGAGAGGGGTTTGGATCCGACATCTACCTGTTGTTAGCATCTATTTAGAGGTAAAAAGTTGCTACCTTGATCTCTATTTTCTTATATATCATCTTCTGGAAGAGGATGGTTACTTTTGGTGCAAAAAGGGTTTCATACTCGAATTTGTATTTGTCATGAGGATATGGTTCCAGATCTGGACACCTCTAGGTCTTCAATGACATAAAGTTGCTCCCTTTACCTAGTCTAGGCCCTTTTCCACATCCTAAGTATTGTATGAACCCTAGCTCTAGTGTTTTAGCCATTTGCGGCCATGTATACACGTAAAGTTTTCAAATTTATGTGGTATTTCGGTCTTAAGGGACTGGATGTGTAGTTTGGAAGTTTGGATTCAACTAGAAGGGCTGATTATGTTAAGACAAGGGAAAACATGACGAGTTGACCTGGCGACTCGGCCAGTTGGAGCGGGTTTCCCGTTTTTAGTCTGTAAGGTATATATGGTATTTCAGGATTTTGACAAGTTAATCACATGATGGATATAGGCAATTGAGTTGCAGCTGCGCGTTGGGACTTATCTGATTCTATCTTATCAGTTCAATATTCTTGAGAGGTGAATCTCCTCACCATACCAATGGGCCCAAGGCACCAAGGCCGACCCATATATGATATGTGGTATAGTAGTTGAAGTAGTTTTATGTAGCATATTAGCTGGTTATATTCTAGGAGGTATGCTAGGTGTATGTGTGGTATGCTTGTATGGAAGACCACGGGAGAGCCCATGGCACCTGGATGTAAGACCATGTGGAGAGTCCAGGGCTTTCCTATTAAAGACCATGGTAGATTTGTAACGCCTGATTCCCGGTATGCATTTAGTTTAATCATTTCTGTATTTTTTCTGGGAATCGACAACTTGGTGGCCCAACTCGTCGAGTAGGCTCGTGATCCGCGGGCATTTTAAGTGACCTACTCGACGAGTCGGTAGACTGACTCGATGAGTAGGTGTTGTTTGAGGGAAACCCTAAATCTGAGGGTTTTCACCATATTTAAACGACTTAACTCAGCCTCCCTCGTCCCTATCTCTCCCAAGAAGTTGTATATCGAAACCCTAACCGTTTTTGTGTGATCTAAGGCCATTTTGGTGCTTTTGGGTGGTTTGTGAAGCTTGAAAGAAAGGAAGAAGCTTGGGAATTCGAGTTGGGGCCTGTAGATCTTGAAATCTTATTCCATCTCCAGCTCAATCAAGGTAACTGCCCATGTTTTGGTCTTCGTTTTTGGTTGTTCATCTTTAGGGCTTTGATTTTGGGTGCATTTAGGGTTTCCCAAGCAATTTTCGGATTTGTGAAGTGATTCATGGGGCTCTACCTTTTAGATCTGAGTCATTAGAGGGGTCTCATGGCATAAAGGTGCCAACTTTATGGCCATGAGAGCCCCATGCACATTGTAGAGCACGTTTTATGGATTTTTGAGCCAAAAGCCCCATTCATGTGCACCAAGTTTGGAACTTTATGTATAAAATGGACATTATGAGGCTAGATCTATGGTTTTGATGTGTTAAGTCCCATTTAAATCGGTTGTGTAGTAAGGGTCAAGCAGGGACTCGACGACTTGTTCTTGGAACTCAGTGAGTCGGTGTGTATTGACCACCAAATCCTTTATGTGGATGGACCTATTGTTTGGGAAGAAAGTCCAGTAGATGCTTAGACACGTAAAAGGGACCAGGGAATCATGGGACTTGGCGAGTGCATAAAGAGACTCGGCAAGTCCAAGGTAATATCCCAACCGTTGAAGATGGACTCGACGAGTTGTTCATACAACTCGATGAGTCATAGACTGGACACGTTTTTATGAGGGAGATGAAATCGCTGAGTTGAAGGAAGAACTCGTCGATTCGCATGAATACGGTCCTGATGGTTTGAATGAAGGATAACTCGACGAGTTCTTGCTAGACTCAACGAGTGGGTCGGGGTTGGATCGGGTTAGTGAAGCATGGACTCGACGAGTTGGTAGACCAACTCGGCGAGTCAGGTCAACTAGGTGTTGACTTTGACTGATTATGGTGTTGACCCTGGTTAGGGTCATATGTTCTGTTTGATGACTTGAGGATTGTCGTGTAGGGATTAAGGAGTCGAGGAGATTCGATCTTCGCGCAGAGGACGGTTCAGACACTACACGACATCGAGGTGAGTTACCTTCTGTCACACCCCAAAACCAAGAACGGCGTAAACGTTCTGGGGTGGAGGACGTCATGTACAGTATCACAACAATGAAAAGTAGTAAACAAGCAACAACATCATCCATTGCATTAATAATATAATTATTATACAATTGTGTTCTGTCAAATTCTGATAAACACTAAAGCATAAATCAAAATGAAAGATGCATCTTGATCGAACACCATCTTCCTGAACCTTACATCGGTACCTATCTATGGTTGACCTGAGGATACAAGTTATTTTGAAAGAGAGTATCAGCTTTAAAGCTGGTGAGATCATAAGTATTTTAGTGGCTTAATTTGTATGTACGAATTTGGAAGTTTATGAACTGTAAGTATGGAAAATGTATATGAACTGTAAGTATAAAAATGTTTGTAAAACAACTGTAAACGTTTGAAAAACTCTAGAAATCCCTATGATTCCTACTATTATATAAGGGTGTCTTCTACCAAGACCAAACTGTTCTCAATGTAGTCTTCTACCAACACTTAACTGTTCTAAATGTTCGTTTCATGTAAAGTGTGTAATTTTCCCAAGTGTAACTATCATTTACAAAATATAGTTTTTACATTTAATGTTTAAGTGAAATGATCACTAAATATATGAAAAAGGGGAAATTAATGTAGTACTGTAGTGTTGTATTATAGGAACTACTGCTGTACTAACTACCTTAAACCGGATTTATATTAAGGTATCATGTGATTAACTGCACCATACTATTGACTGGTAACAACGACATACGAATGGTCGTAAAATGGAATGACGTTTGGCACCCGCAGACCTATAGGTCCAGCTGTAGCTAGCAGCAAGGTGTAGGATAGTCAATCCAGTATAGATCTATACGCAAACTCACGCTCTCCCTCCAAGAGACTCTGGCTATAAATTGGGCCATGACATTTAAGGCATGCTCCGATACAGTGGATCACAATTTTGTTAAGGTATTCATGTATATGTACTTATGTAAGCGTAATCATGTAAAAGTATGTGAACGTATGCCTTTGCTACCCAAAGGCACTGAAATGACTGAAAGGAACTATTATGTCCATATATGTATACATGATATATAAATAATGTTTAAACGACCTTCGGACGGTACCCGATATCCCACCAGACCACATCTCAAGCGCGAAAAGGAAATAGGGTGGATAGCCTTCCTAAGTCTTTTAAACACTACTTATATAACTATACAAATATAGGAATGCTTATAACAAAATCTCTATGTAAACGTAATTATGTAATTGTATAGTAATGTACTATAATGTTCTAGATGTAATGTATGTTCTCTCTATCTAGCAAGTATTGACTCATGAATGAACTGACTCATTGTGTGATATCGCGTTCTAGTAATAGTTCTAGTAATAGTTCTAATATCTTCCTGAACTACCCATATGGTAGCTTACTAGTAATATAACTGGTACGTATGAACATGGATGTATACCTTTGCTATCCAATGGCATTGGATGAACTGCAAAGACCTTTTATGACTATATATGTACACATGCTTTATAACTAATATTTAAACGACCTTCGAACGGTAGCCGATATCCCACCAGACCACATCTCAAGCGTGAAAAGGAAATAGGGTGGATAGCCTTCCTAAGTCTTCTAAACATTTCTTATATAACCATACATATAGAGGCATGCAATTTATAATAAAAGCATAAAATAAGTTTTGCAAAAACGTTTGAACATAAATATTTTCTAAGAAAAGATCAACTTGATGTCAATTTATAAAAGGGTTTTGAAGGCATGGGTTTGATAAAACGGTTTAGTATAAAGAAACATTTGTTTGAAATGTAATATATAGAGTAAAATGTACAGTGTAATAAGGAGTTTTAAACATATAAAGTGTTTATGAAAATCATTTGAAGAAAACTGTTTGGTAAAACGGCTAATGAATAGTAAATCATTTGAATGTTGCTTATTAATCACATGTGATTGATATAATAAGTACCATGATTCTACTTGTATCCCCCGCCCCCCATAAAACATTTAAAAATAGTTAAAACATTGATTAAGGGGTATGAACTCACCTGTTGAAGTGATTGGATTTGAACGGACTGTTATCGTAAGGAATGATTGGACAAGTGCTTGGTGTTAAGTGAAGACTTTATGTCACACCCCCAAACCTGAACGGCGGAAACGTTCGGGGGCGGATGACTTCATGTGGTAACGTAACAAATGAATACATAGTAAAGAAAGCAATACAACCATCATATATATAATTGAAAGTTTACATTTGTCAAAAGTTACATGTTCAAAACTCAATTACAATATGATGTCAAAAATACGAGATTAAACTGGCGCCGCAGCATCCCTTCATCAAAAGCGAAATGAATACCTGAAATTAATGAATTCCTGGGACATACAAGTAATTTTGAAAGAGTAGATCAGCATTTAAGCTGGTGAGTTTCATAAGTATTTAAGTGACAATGTTTGAATGAAATGAAATGTTTTGTCTTTGTTTGTTTGTGTTTAGAAAATCCTATATTTTCTACTAGTATAAAAGTAGCCTTCACTCAAGACCAATGTTTGTTTCCAAAATGTATGTAAGCGTAAAATAACCAATGAGTTTGAAAACCTTGTAAATCAATGCATTTTTAATACCCCTTGTGAGTTTTATAACCATACTATTGACTCGGAATGCCTATACACAACGTTCTTCAGGCGTTGGAATGTTATGACGTTTGTTACCCCAAACGGTGGATTGCAGCTAACAGTCAGGGCGCGGGTTGTCAAGCCCGTATAGATCTATACACAAACACCATGCTCCCCCTCCAAGGGATTCTGGTATATAATACAGGACTTGAAATGTGTACTCGAACGTACATGAAGTTAGTGTCTCACAAAACCGTGGTATAAAAACAGATCTACTTGTTAAAATGTTATGTTTGTTCTTGTATACGAAAGTAAACTTTTTGAAATTCATGTTTCTAGTACATAAGAGTTAGAAATTTGTTCGTAAAACTATACCTATTATAGTTTTCTAAAAGTGTGTCTTGTTTGTTTAGAAATACCTAGAAAAGGAATCACTTGTTTATGAAAGCATAGATTTTTGGTGTAGAGTCTAAGATAGACAAGAATAATATAAGAAAAGTTTAGTTTATACATGCATTACAACAAATTTATATTTCAAAAGATAGAATGCTATTTTAACATATATTATATATATGAAAGTTCCTTAAAAGTTTATAAATCGCATGTGATTTGGATATATAATAACATATAAAAGAGTTTCTTTATATAACACACGATGATACTCGTGTGTTTTACTTGTAATCCCCCCCCCCCCCTTGAAAGCATATAAAAGAGTTTATAGAATATTTAAAAGGTAGATTAAGGGGTATGAACTCACTAGAAAGTTTTGGAGATAGCGAGGTGGAAAACCGGGCAGAATTTCGTCTCGGGAAACGGATTTTCCTCGGGATTCTCGGGAATCTCGGGAGTAAAATCGACCCTCGGGACTTGAGCCAAAAAGACCAGAGCTTCGGGTTTGAACGGACACGGAAAACGAGGCAAGATTGTGAGAGAGAGGAGAGAATTGAGCCCTTTTCTCGGAAGCCCTCGCATCCTATTTATAGGAAGGCTGAACCTCCTCGGTACGCGGGGCGTACGCTCGTACGCAGCGCGTACGCGTACGTCATGCATGACCGAAGCCTCGACTGCCTCGACTTCGGATGGAACGGGTTGCTGGGGAGGCGGGTCGGACGGGACAGCGGGTCGGACGGGTCGGCGGGTCGGACGGTTCGGGGGCTTCGGACGGTTCGGACGGGTCGGATTCCTCGGATAGGGCGACGTGGACGATCAGAGGCCAAGTCTCTCGGGTACGCTGGGCGTACAGGGGTACGCAGCGCGTACCTCGGATGAGGACGCTGACTCCTCTTCGGATAAGGTCCGAATTTTGATTTAAATAAATAATTAATTTATTTAATAAACTTCAAAAATTCATATCTTCTTCATACGAACTCCGTTTTCGATGGTCTTTATATCCACGCGTAGGTGAGACTACGCTCTACAACTTTTGTTTAGACTCCGTCGGCAAATTCCGAATTTTTTTTTTTATTATTAATTATAAACTCATCGTGTTTAAGGAATTTCTTTGAAAATTCATAACTTCTTTATGTGATGTCGGTTTTTGCCAGACTTTTTACCGCTGGAACACCATTGTCGAGACCTTCGATTCTCGTTTAGGTCATTCCGGCCAAAAGTCGCTCGATCTCCGATTCAAGTTTTTAGCTGTATGTTGCTAAGCCGAATTTGGAAAAATCATAACTTCGCTATATGAAGTCGGATTTGGGCGTTCTTTTCACGTACGATCATGGTTCAAAGACATTTAAACATAGAAGGAAATTAAATAGAACTATTTGTACATTTTATTATGAAAGTAAATTTTATTACTCAAAAGTGGTTACAATACTTGACCCTTTTTGGTCATTACAAAGAGTTGAAATATCGGGTTGTCACATCATCCCCCCGTTAGAGAGAATTTCGTCCCGAAATTTAAATTAGTAAAGGTACTAGTGAACATGAAAGAGATGAGGGTACTTTTGTTTCATCTGATCTTCGCGTTCCCATGTGAATTCAGGTCCCCGCTTGGCGTTCCAGCGAACCTTCACGATGGGTATGCGACTTTGTTTTGTTTGTTTGACCTCTCGATCCATGATTTGTATTGGTTCTTCCACAAAGTGGAGGCTCTCGTTGATCTCGATCTCGTCGAGTGGAATAACAAGAGTCTCGTCGGACAGACACTTTTTCAAGTTTGAGACGTGGAAGGTTGGATGGATGTTACTAAGTTCGCGCGGTAGGTTAAGCTTGTAAGCCACAGGGCCGATTCTGGCAAGGATCTCGAAAGGCCCTATGTATCTTGGATTTAGTTTCCCACGCTTTCCAAATCGTATTAAACCCTTCCACGGTGAGACCTTTAATAAGACGTGGTCTCCTACCTGGAATTCCAAAGGTTTCCTCCTTTGGTCAGCGTAGCTTTTCTGTCGGTCTCTAGAGGCTTTCAATCGTTCATGAATCTGAACGATCTTCTCTGTCGTTTCTCGTATGATTTCCGGACCGGTGAGAGTGCTTTCAGGAACTCTTCCTCTAGCTAACTGGGTATCGCCAACTTCAGTCCAGCACAGAGGGGATCTGCACTTTCGACCATAGAGGGCTTCAAACGGAGCAGCCTTTATGCTTGTATGATAACTATTGTTGTATGAAAATTCTACAAGGGGTAAATGAATATCCCATGCCTTTCCAAAGTCAATCACACAGGCTCTCAGCATATCTTCTAAAGTTTGTATTGTTCTCTCACTTTGTCCGTCTGTTTGTGGGTGGTAGGCTGTACTCATGTCTAGCCTAGTTCCCAGGGAACTTTGTAGTGACTGCCAGAATCTTGAAGTGAATCTACTATCTCGATCGGAGATAATGGATATCGGAACACCATGCAGTCGCACTACTTCCCTTAAGTAAGTTCTTGTAAGCTTCTCCATTTTGTCAGTCTCCTTGATGGGTAGGAAATGCGCGGATTTGGTCAATCTGTCGACAATGACCCATATGGTATCGAGTCCACTTGTCGTCTTGGGTAACTTGGTTATGAAGTCCATAGTAATCCACTCCCATTTCCATTCTGGTATCTCTGGTTGTTGTAGTAATCCTGACGGTTTCTAATACTCGACCTTAACCTTAGCGCAAGTAAGACATTTACTCACGAAGGTAGCAATTTCTGCTTTCATGTTAGGCCACCAGTACAGTTTCTTAAGATCCAGATACATTTTATCTGAACCCGGGTGAACGGAATATCTTGAGTGGTGAGCCTCGGTCATGACTACGTTTCTGAAACCACCATGTTTTGGGGTCTAGATTCGGTCCATGAGATAATAGGCTCCGCCACCCTTGACTTCTAGATTCTTCTCCATTCCTCGCAGGGATTCACCCGCCACATTTTCAGGTTGCAAAGCTTCCTTTTGTGCTTCCTTAATTTGTGTGGATAAGTGGGAATGGATAGTCATGGTCAGAGATTTGACCCTCCGACCAGTGTATTCCTTTCGACTGAGGGCGTCAGCTACTATGTTGGCCTTGCCAGGATGATAACGAATTTCGCATTCGTAGTCATTTAGTAACTCAACCCATCGTCGTTGTCGCATGTTGAGTTCCTTTTGATCGAAAATGTGTTGAAGGCTCTTGTGATCGGTGAAAATAGTACTCTTTGTTCCGTATAAGTAGTGCCTCCAGATCTTCAGAGCAAACACCGCTGCTCCTAACTCAAGATCGTGTGTCGTATAGTTCACTTCGTGTGTCTTAAGCTGTCGGGAGGCATAAGCGATAACCTTCCCTCTCTGCATAAGAACACAACCAAGTCCTTGATTTGACGCATCGCAATACACTACGAAGTCTTCTATCCCTTCGGGGAGGGATAGTATCGGTGCGGTGCACAAGGCCTGCTTAAGTGTCTGGAATGCCTTCTCTTGTTTCGCTTCCCAGTCAAAGGCCACACCTTTCTGGGTTAATGTAGTAAGAGGTTTCGCAATGCTCGAAAAGTTCTTTATGAATCTGCGATAGTAGCCAGCTAGACCTAGAAATTGACGAATTTCTGTAGGTGTCTTTGGTGCCGACCAGTTCTCAATAGCCTTAATTTTGGAGGGGTCCACGTGTATACCTTTCTCGCTAACAACGTGGCCTAAAAATTCGACTCTTCGAATCCAAAATTCGCATTTAGGGAACTTCGCATAGAGTTTCTCCGTTCGCAGTGTTTCTAGGACTCTTCGATGGTGCTGACTATGCTCTTCCTCACTTCGAGAGTAGATAAGTATATCATCGATAAAGACGATGACGAACTGATCCAAGTAAGGGCGGCATACCCTATTCATTAGGTCCATAAATACTGCTGGTGCATTGGTTAATCCGAACGGCATCACTACAAATTCGTAGTGTCCATAACGAGTTCGGAAAGCTGTCTTTGGAATGTCCCCCTCTAGAAATCGTAATTGGTGATATCCGGATCATAGGTCTATTTTTGAGAAGTAGTTCGCCCCTTGAAGTTGATCGAATAGGTCGTCGATACGGGGTAGAGGATAGCGGTTCTTGACAGTAATATTGTTCAGCTCTCTGTAGTCGATGCACATACGGAACGATCCGTCTTTCTTCTTTACAAACAAGACCGGTGCTCCCCAAGGTGAGAAACTTGGTCTTATAAATCCTTTTTGAAGGAGTTCATTAAGTTGACTGGAAAGTTCCTGCATCTCTGCTGGTGCAAGACGATAAGGCGACTTCGCTACTGGGGTAGCTCCTGGAATTAAGTCGATTCTGAACTCGAATTGGCATTGCGGTGGTAATCCTGGTAGTTCTTCTGGAAAGATATCGGGAAAGTCGCGTACTACCGAGATGCTCTTGATGTCCTTCAGTTCTTGACTTGTATCAACGATGTGCGCTAGGAATGCTCGAAAATCCTTCCGCAAGCACTTTCGAGCTTGGATGCACAAAATGATGTGAAGGTTTGTACTAGATTTGTCGCCGTAGATAACTAATGTTTCGTTGTTAGGGAGGTTAAGACGGACTGCTTTCTCAAAGCACATGATGTCGGCGCGAAGAAGACTCAACCAATCCATGCCGACTATGACGTCGAAACTTTTAATTTGAACCGGCATGAGATTGATTGGGAAAGAATGGCCGTCTAATGTTAACGTACAGCCCATGTATATGCAATTAGTGTTTTCGGTTTTTCCATTGGCCATCTCTACAGTGAACGATTTTTCTAACTTGCTAGGTTTAGGTTTAAGTAAATGAATAAAGTTTTGACTCACGAAGCTTCTCTCCGCTCCACTATCGAATAATATGTATGCATATGAATTATCGAGAAGGAATGTACCAGCAACTATAGTTGGGTCAACTACAGCTTCGTCGTGGCCTATTGCCAAAACTCGTCCCACACCTCCGGTGCCTGCTGCCTTAGGACAGTTCCTCTTGTAGTGGCCCACCTCGCCACAACCGTAGCAAGTCTGCCCTACACCCGCACCGGGAACTTGAGTGATTGGCTTTGCGGGTTCCTTGCAGAAACGGGCTGTGTGTCCTTTCCTGTTGCAGTTGGCGCACTGCATTTCTCGACAAGGTCCATGGTGGTGGTAATTGCATTTGGTGCACTTTGGGAGGTTACTTATATAAGGCTTTGTTGGGTAGGTATTTGTAGGGGCAGTAGTAGGTATAGTGGCAGCATTCACTGAAACCAGTTGTTTCTTTGCGGATTCTTGGGAAGACCCACCCTTCCCTTTATTCCACACCCTCTTCTTGCTATAGTTGTTGTTGTTGTTGTTGTTGTTGTTGTTGTAGTTGTTGTTGTTGTTGTTGTTTCCTTTCTGTGGTTCTGGTACATGAGTGGTTGAGTTCTGATGACCTCCGTAGTCAATCAGAGATTGTGCCAGTTCCTTAGCACTTTCAAAGGTGTCAGGTTTGGAAGCTAACACTCTTGATCGAAGTTGGGGCGTCAATCCCCAGATGTACCTTTCTATCTTCTTGCTCTCTGGAGCAATCATATCTGGACAAAGAATTTTCAGCTCGCAGAATCTGTTGGTATAAGTAGCGATGTCGGTACCAACCATTCCGAGAGTCCATAGCTCGTGTTCAAGCTTTTGAATCTCTCCCCGTGGGCAGTATTCTCTCATCATCATGGCTTTCAGGCTCTCCCAGCTTATGGAGTTTGCCACGATTAGGGTAAGTAATTTAACGTGGCCATTCCACCAGGTCAAAGCTTTATCAATAAAGGTGAAAGTTGCAAATTTGACTTTGCTGTGCTCGGGACAAGAGTAGATTTCAAAGACTGCCTCCGTCCTTTCAATCCACTGCCTCAGGGCCATCACACCACCAGTTCCATAAAATATCCGGGGATTGGCATTAGTGAAGTCCTTATAGGTGCATTCTCGAGGTGGTCCGTGACTCTCGCCATGGTTGGATAGGTGTGTGCCAGATCCCGAGCCATTAGTGCTCGAGTTATTGATCTGTGACATGGCAGCTGCCACCGCTGCGGTGACTGCTGCTTGAAACATTACAGCATCAAATTGGGGTGGTGGAGGTGGTGGTGGTACAGGTGCTTCTTCACCGTTGTTTCGCCTTGGGTTTCTATGCGGAGGCATCCTTCAACTATAGTTTGAAAAGACAAGGATAAGAATTTCATAGAATGGAAAATGTATGTGTCTCATGAACTAAATCGCTATAGTTCAACAACAGATGATAGTATGAGTCTTAAAATAGAAGAATGAAAGTTATTTGTAAGACTGAAGGTATGAAACAAGTATTTGGTTTCACAAAGACCATTCAAGGTTTGAACGAAATACTTAACATAGTAGTAATAGTGTCACTTATATTAATATAAAAGTTGTTACAACGATCATGAAAATTTGACCCCTATAAGGGCCTCCGATTACAAAGTTCAAGAAATATAAAGACTTTTAGCCGAGGTCCTAAGCTATAACAAAATTTGAGTCCTTGACAAGCACTACTTGCGTCGAAGGTTGCGCTTGGAGCTTGACTCCGCATCTGATTGCTTCGACTCCATTAGACGCCTATCAAAAGTGGCTTGTTGTTCCCTTAGTTCGGTGAGGGCTGCAATCATTTACGCTTGAAATGCTTCGGTTTGGAGTTGAGCATTGTCTTGTATCTTGTCCAGCCTACGGATGTCAGAATTGTGAACCTGCACTTCCACATTGATATCCCGGAGTCGGCTAGCTTGAACTCCGGACTGATAGGACTGATTGGCTAACTTACCAACCATTACCGGGAGTGCTCGATCAGCCGAACCTCCGCCGCGGACATCATAGAAGTCCCGGCACATGCCGTAGGGAGGGCGTAGGTTTTGCTGTTGGCTCCAATGGTGGAGGTGACTTCCCCAGACGGGAGTCGGTCCTTGAAAGTTCCTTACGAAGACGGGAGGTTGAATGGGTGGTGGATCGATAACTTCCGGCTCTGAGTCGGTACCGGAGTCATCACCCACTTCTATGGGTTCCTCGTCCTCTTCGGGATCATCTTCGATCCATCCTCCATTGCCTTGGTTGGGAAAGTAGGGGTCGCCAGGGTGGTGAAATCCAGCCATTTGACTGTACCAGAAATAGGGTTATAAGAATTGAATAAAGTTGGAACATGCAAAACATGTAAGTTAAACTAGTTTAGATCGCAAATACTCCTATAGTATTTTAATTCTTGTGTTTGATTCTTGTAATGGTTTGGTAAGGTTTGACTTGTTGCTTACTATGATCATTCCTCGATATACGTTGGTCCAATCTCAGGCAAATATAGTTGATCACGCTATATTTGTCCCAAATCAGATTACATATATCAAGTCTTAATCGTAGTGTCAACTTGTCTAAATACTTTTTCTATAGTTAGATATCATGAAAATAATTTGTTGTATGCATGTAATTGTACTTAAATGAACTATCAATTTAAGTTGAACGAAATGCTGCTTAAGCGTAAAAAGAAGATTTGTTTTGTCAGAGAGTATTAGTCCCTTAAGCATTTATAGTTTGTATATCTTATGTGGTTCGATATACTTAGTTCACTATAAACATTGCTCTGATACCAATCTGTCACACCCCCAAACCTAAACGGCGGAAACGTTCGGGGGCGGATGACTTCATGTGGTAACGTAACAAATGAATACATAGTAAAGAAAGCAATACAACCATCATATATATAATTGAAAGTTTACATTTGTCAAAAGTTACATGTTCAAAACTCAATTACAATATGATGTCAAAAATACGAGATTAAACTGGCGCCGCAGCATCCCTTCATCAAAAGCGAAATGAATACTTGAAATTACTGAATTCCTGGGACATACAAGTAATTTTGAAAGAGTAGATCAGCATTTAAGCTGGTGAGTTTCATAAGTATTTAAGTGACAATGTTTGAATGAAATGAAATGTTTTGTCTTTGTTTGTTTGTGTTTAGAAAATCCTATATTTTCTACTAGTATAAAAGTAGCCTTCACTCAAGACCAATGTTTGTTTCCAAAATGTATGTAAGTGTAAAATAACCAATGAGTTTGAAAACCTTGTAAATCAATGCATTTTTAATACCCCTTGTGAGTTTTATAACCATACTATTGACTCGCAATGCCTATACACAACGTTCTTCAGGCGTTGGAATGTTATGACGTTTGTTACCCCAAACGGTGGATTGCAGCTAACAGTCAGGGCGCGGGTTGTCAAGCCCGTATAGATCTATACACAAACACCATGCTCCCCCTCCAAGGGATTCTGGTATATAATACAGGACTTGAAATGTGTACTCGAACGTACATGAAGTTAGTGTCTCACAAAACCGTGGTATAAAAACAGATCTACTTGTTAAAATGTTATGTTTGTTCTTGTATACGAAAGTAAACTTTTTGAAATTCATGTTTCTAGTACATAAGAGTTAGAAATTTGTTAGTAAAACTATACCTATTATAGTTTTCTAAAAGTGTGTCTTGTTTGTTTAGAAATACCTAGAAATGGAATCACTTGTTTATGAAAGCATAGATTTTTGGTGTAGAGTCTAAGATAGACAAGAATAATCTAAGAAAAGTTTAGTTTATACATGCATTACAACAAATTTATATTTCAAAAGATAGAATGCTATTTTAACATATATTATATATATGAAAGTTCCTTAAAAGTTTATAAATCGCATGTGATTTGGATATATAACAACATATAAAAGAGTTTCTTTATATAACACACGATGATACTCGTGTGTTTTACTTGTAATCCCCCCCCCCCCTTGAAAGCATATAAAAGAGTTTATAGAATATTTAAAAGGTAGATTAAGGGGTATGAACTCACTAGAAAGTTTTGGAGATAGCGAGGTGGAAAACCGGGCAGAATTTCGTCTCGGGAAACGGATTTTCCTCGGGATTCTCGGGAATCTCGGGAGTAAAATCGACCCTCGGGACTTGAGCCAAAAAGACCAGAGCTTCGGGTTTGAACGGACACGGAAAACGAGGCAAGATTGTGAGAGAGAGGAGAGAATTGAGCCCTTTTCTCGGAAGCCCTCGCATCCTATTTATAGGAAGGCTGAACCTCCTCGGTACGCGGGGCGTACGCTCGTACGCAGCGCGTACGCGTACGTCATGCATGACCGAAGCCTCGACTGCCTCGGCTTCGGATGGGACGGGTTGCTGGGGAGGCGGGTCGGACGGGACAGCGGGTCGGACGGGTCGGCGGGTCGGACGGTTCGGGGGCTTCGGACGGTTCGGACGGGTCGGATTCCTCGAATAGGGCGACGTGGACGATCAGAGGCCAAGTCTCTCAGGTACGCTGGGCGTACAGGGGTACGCAGCGCGTACCTCGGATGAGGACGCTGACTCCTCTTCGGATAAGGTCCGAATTTTGATTTAAATAAATAATTAATTTATTTAATAAACTTCAAAAATTCATATCTTCTTCATACGAACTCCGTTTTCGATGGTCTTTATATCCACGCGTAGGTGAGACTACGCTCTACAAATTTCGTTTAGACTCCGTCGGCAAATTCCAAAATTTTTTTTTTTTATTATTTATTATAAACTCATCGTGTTTAAGGAATTTCTTTGAAAATTCATAACTTCTTTATGTGATGTCGGTTTTTGCCAGACTTTTTACCGCTGGAACACCATTGTCGAGACCTTCGATTCTCGTTTAGGTCATTCCGGCCAAAAGTCGCTCGATCTCCGATTCGAGTTTTTAGCTGTCTGTTGCTAAGCCGAATTTGGAAAAATCATAACTTCGCTATATGAAGTCGGATTTGGGCGTTCTTTTCACGTACGATCATGGTTCAAAGACATTAAAACATAGAAGGAAATTAAATAGAACTATTTGTACATTTTATTATGAAAGTAAATTTTATTACTCAAAAGTGGTTACAATACTTGACCCTTTTTGGTCATTACAAAGAGTTGAAATATCCGGTTGTCACACTTTAGACACACACAATGATCCTAATTACATATGAAGACATATGTATATAAATAATTAGTGATTAAAACACTAATTATACAAGTATAAGCATTTTAATGCGAGGAAAACACTTTTGGTCAAGTGCTAGGAGGCAAATGGGTTGCAACAAAGGAGTGCAATGCCTCTAATGGGAGTTTATGGTCAAATGACCATATGTTTTGGAGTTTACGGCCCAGGGGAGTAAACTCCTGGCCGTAAACTCTCAACAAGGTCTCTAAATGAAGCCTATCATTTATACAACTAGTTTGGTGAATTGTTTCAAGGCTTAATCAATTGATTAGGCTTCCTATTGACTCCATTGAGGAGTTCACGATCCTAGGACCACTCCCCCATGAGTTTATGGTCGTCAACTCATGGTAAGGAGTACCAATTGATGTTTTGAGGTTCCTAACACTTCAAGGTTATGATCTATGTTGGGTTCTAGGAATAAGGAAGCAATTAGGGTGTCATTTGACCCCTTTATAGGGGTTTACGGCCCAAGAACTTGTCTTGGCCGTAAACTCCTTAATACTTGTGATTCCTTATGTTTTCTAGGCTATAAACACTTTAGGTTATATGTCTAAATTCAAGCCTAAGCCTTAGGAGGTGTTTGTGGCATCAAAACACCCCTAACTTGTGTTTTCGGCCCATGTACCATTTGGCCATGTGTTTGTGGCCGTGAACACCCATAGGTGTTGGTATTTTGATTGTTTTGGGTCCTAGACACATCAAGGTAATGTGCTATGCTAGTCTCTTGGCTCAATGAAGGCATTTATGGCATTTTGGCAACCTAAAATGGAGTTCACGGCTCTGGAACATCCTTGGCCGTGAACTCACTTTTCATCCTTGATTTTAATTGTTTTGTGGACCAAACACTGTAATGAAGGCTTCTAGTTTGAGTTCTAAGGCTTTGAGGGTCATTGGGACACTTTTGGCCCTTAAAATGGAGTTTACTCTTCAAGTGTTCTTGGGCGGTAGACTCCCAAATCTTGGGGTTTTGGTCTGATTTTGATGTTTCTAAACACAATCTATGCTATATAATATAACTAGATCGAAGTACTCACAATTTGGGATAAAAACCCGAAGATCCGTGAGAGAGAATTTTGACCTTTCTCTAATTGGAAATGCGAATAATGAATGAATTTGGTTCAGATAGTCCTGAGATATTTTTGGCAGAAAATATTTTTATTCCTGAAATGATTTCTAATATAACAGAGTGTTGGAATAACAGTGTTGCACAAAACCCTAGTGCATCCACTCTCCTGATATTTCCTGAAGTGTAAACCCTGAAAAACTGCCAAGCTTATACCCAAAGTCTGAATTTTCACTGTAACTGTTCTACTTCTATTGGCTTCAAATGGTTTGTTCAGAATGGAAATTTTGGGTTGTCACGTCATCCCCTTGTTAAAGGGAATTTCGTCCCGAAATTATAATTTAGGCAAGGAAGTAGGTACGAATGATCGAGTCGTGAGGAGGAAACTTCCTAATCGATTGATCCTAGTGCACTTAAGTGAAATCGGGTTCTCGGTTGGCATTCCAACGAACCTTCACTAACTGGCGATGGTGTTGCTTCGTTCGCTTGACCTCTCGGTCGAGGGTCACTATGGTTCTAATACGAAGGCGAGGATCTCGACGAGTGGACTTATTAGAGTCCTAATGGAAAGGTATGGTTTCACGATCGAGAAGTGAAGAGTAGAATGTACGTTACTGAGTTCGCGGAGTAGGTCTAGGGTGTGCGAGGGTTTCTGGATGAACTATGACAGTAGGAATGTCAGACCTAGAATTTTGGCAAATTTCTGTCGGTGTCTCTGGTGTCGACAAATTCTCAACGGTTTTGACAAATTGCATGAGTACTCAAAATTTCTCACATCACTAACAGTGTGTCATAGAAAATTTTGACTCTTCAATTCCAAAACTTGGGTTCAGAGAACTTTGCGAAAAGTATCTCCAAAGGAAATGTTTCCATGGGTTTCTTCTTACTACGAGGGTAGATAAGTAAGTCATTATATGGAGAAATGACGAACTGATCCAAGTAAGAAAGACATACCCTACTCATATAGCTCATGAAAACTATGGGCGTATTGGTCCTATCCGAAGGGTATCACTATGGACTTGAAGTGTCCGCATCGAGTTCAAAAGGTAGCCTTTCGGACTTCCTTCCCTCACACTCAAACTGGTGATATTCGGATCTCGGTCCAATCCTGAAAAGTACTCGTTCCTTGCGTTAGCTCAACCGCTTCATCTATGTGAGGCAGAGACAACGATTTCTAATGGAAAATCTTGATGGAGTCCTCGATATCTGAGGTACATATGATGCAATCTGTCGATCTCTGGGAAAATAAGGTTGGGATTCTCCAGGGTGAGAAGCCTAGTCTTCTAATTCTCTTTCCGTGTAGTTCGCTAACTTGTCCGGGCTGTTCTTGTGTCTCCGTAGGTGTTTAAGCAAATGGGAGATCCGTTTACGGGAGTCGTACTGGGTTCTAAGTTTGTTCACATGACGATGTGATTACTCGTAGTCTTGAGCAGTTCTCCGTCCTGAAGTTCATATTAGAATTCATACTTGGTTCACAATCACAATTTCGTGTATACGAGTCGTATATAATTAAGATTGAAAAGGTAGTCGAATAACTGATTCTTCTTTAAGCTCACATCCCATCGGGAAAAAAGAAGTTAAAGTGTAATCATCAATTCTAAACCTGTAGAACCTTGATTATATATCACTCTTATGTATACATTCCTCAGTGATAGATCAATCGTATGAATCCTTGGATTGAACTTGATGTACTGCTCGAGTGGTACTTCGGGGATTTCTTCAGAAAAAAAATAACTAAGAGGTACTCCTGGCATGAATACTTCGGTGTTCTGATATAACGGCTTCGCTGGAAAAGTGATCTAGAAGAAAGAGATGTACGTATGAAGCTGATTGTTTCTCAATGATGACATGATTTTGTTAGCACGAATGATAAGGATTTTGTGAGCGATTCTGGTTGACCCTAGATGTACTTCGATTGCTCAAGAAAAGAGTAAGAGTATGTTCTCGAAAGGTTGACCTACATCCCTATGATGCAGTCCTAGTACAAAATGGAAGTGAGTTTGTAGAATGGTCTCAAGACGTTTGTCATTCAATCCGAGGTATCGTGGGTTGGTGAATAACAAGATCCAACCACTGAAAGAGACTTGGAAATGTCTCCGGAGCTAAATTACTATAGTCCAATGACTTGACTAAAGCAAGTTTCAGATAGAATCCAATGAAAGTATGATGAAAGTACTTGAATAAAGGAAATGACACAGAAGTTAGCCGACTGTCAAAATCTTTGATACTCATGACGTAAAGTTCGGGAAAATGACCTTGTAAAGGTCTTACATCATATCCAAAGAAGATAGTTCTTGACAGCATAAGGACCTAACCTAAAGTACTTACAGTATAAGGTAATTTCATAGAAAATGCCACATTAGGCAAAGACATAAAACGATTACTTTCTAACAAGGGAATTAAGGTAAAGAATCTACTACTGACGACGGTCATCCCTCAGTTGAACTCTCAGTTAAGCCGGTTGACATTCCACATCAAGTAGGTGTCTTTTATACACCCTATGGCGTACTCGGAGCTCTATGACTTCGGCTCGTGATTCAGCTAGTGCTTGCACCAAAGTTTCATGGTTTCTCTCTGATCTCTCGCGAGCATCTTCTAGACGAATGGTGCATAGGGTATGCGTTCTAGCATCGGTGACAACTTCGGTAATCTGATATAGGGTTGTCCTGCCTTGAATCTCATTTTCGGCCACTCTGCGGACCAAGATTGGAAAGATTTTGTATGCTGAGCCCGCATTGCTCAGGTCGTAAAAGTTTCGGTCGCCATTAAATGGCATGGGCTGATCTTGTCCTTGGCTCCATGTTTCCAAGCATTCCACCCACTCAGGGGTCGAGCCATGAAAAGTCGGACGAGGGTTAGGAATTGGAACGGGAGCTGCCTGGGGTAGGTTCTCAACCTCTGGTTCGGAATTAGCACCGTCCGAAGGGTTTTCATCATGGTGATCATTCAAAGGGATCAGATGATCATTCTCTGGTTCTTCTCCAAACCAACCAGCAATAACTTCGTTCGGAAGGAACAGGTTGTTGTAGGGATGGAGTCCAACCATGTTATCTATGCGAGAATTGGGTTAAGAAATAATTATTAGACGAACTATCTAGATAATTATTTAGAAAATCTTCATCAGTTACATCGCTATTTGTGAAGTGCATACCAGTTATATGTAATCGAAACGGGATAGGCCTTCGAATAAGTGACCTTAACTCCATATTCACATAGAATAGGGGTAAAGTAAAATTTTCACAGATTCTAAGTCTATAACATCCTAATTACATATAGCCTTAGTGTATCCACTTAGCAACTATAAACTTAGTAATGAAGATCCCGTTTTAGTTCTCAAGTATAACGTACTTATAGTAACACCAAATACTCCTATAGTATTTTAAATTTAATGTTATGTTCTACTGTTCTCATTGTGGTAGGGTTGGTAAGATTTTAGCATTGTTGCAACCACACAATTAAACTTAGGCACATGCTAGCCAACCCTCGGATAATATAGGTGATCAGGCTATATCTTCCCAGTTTTGACCATATGTCTCTAAGCCCACTTGCGTTTCCCAACAATCGTAATTCTTTTGTACTGTCATAGTGACACTAATTTTAGTATAAATGCAGGCACATATACTTTATTAAATATTTTATTATTTAAAGTATAAACTCTTGGTCAGAGTATTTTTATCCCTTATGTATTTATAGATAGTATATCTTTTCTGGGTTGATATACTTAATTCACTATAAACAATGCTCTGATACCAATCTGTCACACCCTAAAACCAAGAACGGCGGAAATGTTCTGGGGCGGAAGACGTCATGTATAGTATCACAACAATGAAAAGTAGTAAACAAGCAACAACATCATCCATTGCATTAATAATATAATTATTATACAATTATGTTCTGTCAAATTCTGATAAACACTAAAGCATAAATCAAAATGAAATATGCGTCTTGATCGAGCACCATCTTCCTGAACCTTACATCGGTACCTGTCTATGGTTGACCTGAGGATACAAGTTATTTTGAAAGAGAGTATCAGCTTTAAAGCTGGTGAGATCATAAGTATTTTAGTGGCTTAATTTGTATGTACGAATTTGTAAGTTTATGAACTGTAAGTATGGAAAATGTATATGAACTGTAAGTATAAAAATGTTTGTAAAACAACTATAAACGTTTGAAAAACTCTAGAAATCCCTATGATTCCTACTATTATATAAGGGTGTCTTCTACCAAGACCAAACTGTTCTCAATGTAGTCTTCTACCAAGACATAATTGTTCTAAATGTTCGTTTCATGTAAAAGTGTGTAATTTTCCCAAGTGTAACTATCATTTACAAAATATAGTTTTTACATTTAATGTTTAAGTGAAATGATCACTAAATATACGAAAAGAGGAAATTAATGTAGTACTGTAGTATTGTATTATAGGAACTACTGCTGTACTAACTACCTTAAACTGGATTTATATTAAGGTATCATGTGATTAATTGCACCATACTATTGACTGGTAACAACGACATACGAATGGTCGTAAAACGGAATGACGTTTGGCACCCGCAGACCTGCAGGTCCGGCTGTAGCTAGCAACAAGGTGTAGGATAGTCAATCCAGTATAGATCTATACGCAAACTCACGCTCTCCCTCCAAGAGACTCTAGCTACAACTTGGGCCATGACATTTAAGGCATGCTCCGATACAGTGGATCACAATTTTGTTAACGTATTCATGTATATGTACTTATGTAAGCGTAATCATGTAAAAGTATATGAACGTATGCCTTTGCTACCCAAAGGCACTGAACTGACTGAAAGGAACTATTATGTCCATATATGTATACATGATACATAACTAATGTTTAAACGACCTTCGGACGGTACCCGATATCCCACCACACCACATCTCAAGCGCGAAAAGGAAATAGGGTGGATAGCCTTCCGAAGTCTTTTAAACATTACTTATATAACTATACAAATATAGGCATGCTTATAACAAAATCTCTATGTAAACGTAATTATGTAATTTTATAGTAATGTACTGTAATGTTCTAGCTGTAATGTATGTTCTCTCTATCTAGCAAGTATTGACTCGTGAATGAACTAACTCATTGTGTGATATCGTGTTCTGGTAATAGTTCTAGTAATAGTTCTAATATCTTCCTAAACTACCCATATGGTAGCTTACTAGTAATATAACTGGTATGTATGAACATGGATGTATACCCTTGCTATCTAAGGGCATTGGATGAACTGGAAAGACCTTTTATGACTATATATGTACACATGATATATAACTAATATTTAAACGACCTTCGGACGGTACCCGATATCCCACCAGACCACATCTCAAGCGCGAAAAGGAAATAGGGTGGATAGCCTTCCTAAGTCTTTTAAACATTTCTTATATAACCATATATATAGAGGCATGCAATTTATAATAAAAGCATAAAATAAGTTTTGTAAAAACCTTTGAACATAAATATTTTTTAAGAAAAGATCAACTTGATGTCGATTTATAAAAGGGTTTTGAAGGCATGGGTTTGATAAAACGGTTTAGTATAAAGAAACATTTGTTTGAAACACAATTGTAAATAAGTTTGAAATGTAATATACAGAGTCAAATTTATAGTGTAATAAGGAGTTTTAAACATATAAAGTGTTTATGAAAATCATTTGAAGGAAACTGTTTGGTAAAACGGCTAATGAGTAGTAAATCATTTGAATGCTGCTTATTAATCACATGTGATTGATATAATAAGTAGCATGATTCTACTTGTATCCCCCCCCCCATAAAACATTTAAAAATTGTTAAAACGTTGATTAAGGGGTATGAACTCACCTGTTGAAGTGATTGGATTTGAACGGACTGTATCGTAAGGAATGATCAGACAAGTGCTTGGTGTCAAGTGAAGACTTTAGACACACACAATGATTCTAATTACATATGAAGACACATGTATATAAATAATTAGTGATTAAAACACTAATTATACAAGTATAAGCATTTTAATGCGAGGAAAACACTTTTAGTCAAGTGCTAGGAGGCAAATGGGTTGCAACAAAGGAGTGCAATGCCTCTAACGGGAGTTTATGGTCAAATGACCATATGTTTTGGAGTTTACGGCCCAGGGGAGTAAACTCCTGGCCGTAAACTCTCAACAAGGTCTCTAAATGAAGCCTATCATTTATACAACTAGTTTGGTGAATTGTTTCAAGGCTTAATCAATTGATTAGGCTTCCTATTGACTCCATTGAGGAGTTCACGACCCTAGGACCACTCCCCCATGAGTTTATGGTCGTCAACTCATGGTAAGGAGTACCAATTGATGTTTTGAGGTTCCTAACACTTCAAGGTTATGATCTATGTTGGGTTCTAGGAATAAGGAAGCAATTAGGGTGTCATTTGACCCCTTTATAGGGGTTTACGGCCCAAGAACTTGTCTTGGCCGTAAACTCCTTAATACTTGTGATTCCTTATGTTTTCTAGGCTATAAACACTTTAGGTTATATGTCTAAATTCAAGCCTAAGCCTTAGGAAGTGTTTGTGACATCAAAACACCCCTAACTTGTCTTTTCGGCCCATGTACCATTTGGCCATGTGTTTGCGGCCGTGAACACCCATAAGTGTTGGTATTTTGATTGTTTTGGGTCCTAGACACATCAAGGTAATGTGCTATGCTATTCTCTTGGCTCAATGAATGCATTTAGGGCATTTTGGCAACCTAAAATGGAGTTCACGGCCCTGGAACATCCTTGGCCGTGAACTCACTTTTCATCCTTGATTATAATTGTTTTGTGGACTAAACACTGTAATGAAGGCTTCTAGTTTGAGTTCTAAGGATTTGAGGGTCATTGGGACACTTTTGGCCCTTAAAATGGAGTTTACTCCCCAAGTGTTCTTGGGCGGTAGACTCCCAAAGCTTGGGGTTTTGGTCCGATTTTGATGTTTCTAAACACAATCTATGCTATATAATATAACTAGATCGAAGTACTCACAATTTGGGATAAAAACCCGAAGATCCGTGAGAGAGAATTTTGACCTTTCTCTAATTGGAAATGCGAATTATGAATGAATTTGGTTCAGAAATCTATTTATAGTCCTAAGATATTTTTGGCAGAAAATATTTTTATTCCTGAAATGATTTCTAATATAACAGAGTATTGGAATAACAGTGTTGCACAAAACCCTAGTGCATCCACTCTCCTGATATTTCTTGAAGTGTAAATCCTGAAACACTGCCAAACTTATACCCGAAGTCTGAATTTTCACTGTAACTGTTCTACCTCTATTGGCTTCAAATGGTTTGTTCACAATGGAAATTTTGGGTTGTCACACCTTCCAATAGGGGTGGGTCTAAGACCACAATGCCGACCCAGCAACAGGGGTATTTAGTAGATAATTGGCTTTGTGATAATTATCTTGGTTTGGTTATGTGAATTGGTCATGAGATATGCCTGCGTGATATGATATATATGTCAGTGGTAGTGACAGGGAATAGTCTTTCCCTGGCATAGGTCGTTAAGACCAAGGGGTAGGTCAGTACCCTGATATGCCTGACTGTATGTTTATATCTTGCTATTGTATGCTAGTGGTAGGGGTGGAATAGTCCCCAGTTACCGGTTGAAAGATACCGATGGCGGTTACCGGTTGAAAGATACCGATGGCAGTTACCAGTTGAAAGATACCGACGATATTATATGGTATGCAGTATGATGGGGGAACTCACTAAGCTTTGTGCTTATAGTTTTTGGTTTTTGTTTTCAGGTACCTTTTAAGACATGACACTACGGTTTTATGTATTGACATAATTTTAGCAATGTCTTGATAAATTATTTTATAAACCCCTTAATTAAAAATGAAATTTTTGGCCTTGATTTTTGGGATGTTACAGTAGAGCCCATGGCACCTAGATGTAAGACCATGTGGAGAGCCCATGGCATTCCTATTCAAGACCATAGGGGAGCCCATGGCACATAGGTGTAAGACCATGTGGGGAGCCCATGGAATCCTGGAGTGAGACCCTGGGGTGAGCCCACGGCATCCCTATATGTTGTATGCATGGCTTGTATGGTTTATGTAGCTTTTATAGCCAATATGGATTATGTGGATTCCGGGGGGGGGGGGGGTGTTATGCTCTCGGGAACTCATTATGCATTAGCTTATAGTTTGTTAAATTGTTTCAGCTACTTCTGAGCCAAAGGGCAAGGGCAAGGCTTGATGGCGTGGCATGCACTCTTCGGCATTTGATTTGATGGGACACTCTGATATTTGAAATAAAAATTGTTGATGTTATGAAATTGAAAACAATTGTTCTTTAGATTTGTGGTTTATTGGAAATGTTTGACTATTTAAAAATGAAAATTCGTTACAAGTTGGTATCAGAGCCTTGGTTTGACGGATTCGGGCAAACCCTTGGGTGTGTCAGGACTCAAACTAAATAAATGGTAAAATTGTTTTCAAAAATAAAAATTAAAAACTTCTTAAAATGAGAGAGATGTGAGTGCAATGCGCATGATCGGCTGAGCCAAGTATGTAGTTTCCCCAGTATGTTGGTCATGTTATACTGATATTTGAGTTATGATAATCGTAAGAATCATAATACATGTATGCTTTCAAAATTATATACGGTTAGGGTCTTATAGCCTCAGAATGATTGATTTGGCCTTATTTCCTGTTCCTTATCTGGTTATGGTCTTAGGGTAGAGTCTATTATTCGAAAGTCCATTTGATCCTGTTCCGTGTATAATTTGCATGTATAAGGCAACCTGTTATGATTGAGTTATGGATGGAGTAAATCTAAGGATAGCCCAGGATTTGAACTATGCGGTAGCCTGTGAGATATGATATATTCTAGAACGAATTAGACTTATCAGGTAGAGCCTTGAGGAAGTTACAGGTTGGTGTGGGAGGTAGTATTAGGCCTGTACTACTGAAAGCACATGACATGTACTCGAACCAATGTTAGATCTAAAAGCTCTAAGGAGAACCGGTGTGGGAGGATCCCTTTTTTGGACGTCTTGATCATTACATTTTGTGATATTGCAGTTCAGTGTGGTGGTGACACGATTTGGAGCAGGGGGATCATGATCGGGATCAGGATTTGTGTTCCGAGGGGCATTGGCCGGTGATTTTTGGGATGGTCAAGGAAGGTATGATGGAGATTATGAAGGAGAGGCTCAGAGCATTTAGAGCCGAGATTGTTGCAGGCCAGGTCGAGGCCCGGACACCCTCGTTCCGGGAGTTGAAGGCTTGCAGGGCACCAAAGTTCTTTAGGGTTAGGGGCTGATAAGTTTGAGCACTCTAACAACCTTAAGGTGCACATACAACCCTAAATGCTTTGTATCTATGTTTTCTCTAATTATACATACGATTTGATATTCCCAAAGCATTACCATAACTAGCATACAAAACTTTGATACTTGTATAATAAAAATAGTTAGACAACATACCTTTCTTGTAGATTGTTACTTGGAGCTTTAAGAGCCTAGCACCAAAAATGTGAATGCCTCAAATGGAACCACAAATCACCACAACAATTAGAAGACTTAAGAGAAAGTACCTTTGCACACAAAAATCGGTTATGCTCTTCACACACACACACACACACTAGTGCCGATTAGTAGCTAGAGGAGTCCTTATATAGTGTGGCATGATTAGGGTTACATCCATGTAAACCCTAATGCCCATGACCTTTCACATTACATAGGATACATGGGTAAAAACTGATGGGTTTTAACCATAAGAACATAATATGTGCTCATATAAACCCTAATGCTTGGATCTATGTTTCTCTATTGTACATGCAATTCATCCAAGACTTTAAACCCTATATCTAGTACATGATAATCAATATAACATATAAATTAGGGTTTAGATCATACCTTGATTGTTATGTAGCAATAACAATCTCAAATCCTCCTTGTAATGACTTTAGAAAGCTTAGAGTCACAAATGTCACTCCTCTAATGGTTCACAAACACCAAGAGCAAGAGGATGAAGAAGAGAAGTGAAGGAGGCTGCCCAAAACGTGTGGAAACCCTAATCAACAAGTTCACCACGTTTTTGGGGCATAAGGGTTCTTTAAATAAAGAGGCTATTGGGGTTATCTAACAAGGAAACCCTAATTTGGATGCTTAAGCCCTAAGCAACCCATGGACTCCTTCCTTAAAGGCCCTAGGATGATTTCTAATGGGTTTCTCCATAGAATTCGTCCAACCTTATAATATAAGGCAATCCATGGCCCAATTGCAGTTATCTTATAATTAAAATTCCAGTCCCTTAAGTTTAATTAATATCTTTTAGCCATAAACTTAATTCTTATTAATTCTTGACTAATATTAATTAAACTATATGATTTATCCTTTAATATATTATCCTCATAATATATTAATAAATCATATTCAATCCTTTCTCTCCATTATTCATCCTATTAAGTTTCTTTGGTGAAGGCAACCCAAAAGGACCATGCACCATCGGGTCAAGTACATACCAAAATAGTTATGGACTTAGACACTAATCCAACAGTCTCCCACTTGGATAAGTCTAATAACTATTCTGTGTATGACTTCAGATCCTGATCTGCAATCGTAGCTTTCCAAAGCCGTTGTCAACTCTGATCTTATCAGATACGCGTATCCTTTAGATAAGGGATCATATATTCCTCCATTCTATATATCGTATAGACTGAGACATGGATCTAAATCATTCTCTTTGTCTATGTGTTGTTTCCCGAATTCAGATTTATGATGACTGACAACAGACTACAATTGAACACATCAATTTAGTCCCGGCTTGGCCAAGCACTTAGGTGCCATCACTAAATCATCGAGGGGCCCACAGATATCACTTTTATCCTACTCTGAATAAAAGGAACGGATAAACTTTGACTCAATGCTCGTTTGCACTCACTCACCGAATCACACACAACAATATGTTTTATAACACCAAGTTACTGGTGCGTTTACACATTATCAATGTGCAACCGACTCGCAAGATACAACTCACACATCTCGGTTTCAAGAATATAAGATATTATCGTCTCACCAATCACCCGTGATAAAATCCATGAAGTGATCCAAGTGAGCGATGGTTTAATCCAATGCTCAAATCATATTCATAAGCACTCATGAAGGTTGCATCAAACATTTGCTTATGTTTAATGCTCTTTAGACAATCCACACACCAATTCACGACAGTCTTCATTCATATCTACTTCCAACACATGAACGACTGTGGCCCGTTTGAATAATTTGACTGTTCTAAACCAATTAAATTATTCAGGAAGTCAATACATGCAAAGTGAAACACAAGAATAATACTAATCCCATATGGCCTCAAACCTTTGAGTATAAATAAATCACCTTTTATTTATCACCATATCGATTACTCATTATTTGTTGTTTCGGGTAATCAACTTCTTACTTGATTTATAACTATACTTGTCCCATACTCCTAGCATGCACACAATGTTTACCTATGGTTCTTACTTTGTGAAGTAGATCAAATGAACACATTCCGAATCATACTCATTTCACAACTCCTAATCATTTTCACAAGTGAAAGAATATCAAATTCTTGCCACTTGTGGAATATGCTAAATTCTAACATTTAATGCAATGACCCCTTTTGTAATGTCATAGCACAAAAGTCACAATGACTATTGCCAATGAATTACAAAGTCATCTATCAGAGATTGTTACAAGACAATTCCATAGATGTGATGTCTCTCACTCAAAGTACATTCCTTGGAACATCCTTTTGCATAAAAGTTTCTAATCTAGACATTGATTCTCAATATCCAATTCCCAATATGGAAACATTTCCATATTTTTTAATATGACAACTCATTCTTGATAGAATCTTTTCTATTCATAATAATGTCGATATGGTTCATCCAATACTATACTTCCAACTACTCACAAGAGACCAATCCTCGGCGAACTTTGGATTGTCCTTTGATAGTTGTTTAATTATCTTAGTCAAAAATGATTCTTGTCCTTTTGCTTCTAAATGCACTATACATTTGGAAAATTTTAGAATGGTCAATTATTATAGCATTTGCAATCGATCCTATACCCGAAGCGTATGGGACACGATGCATAATGTCTTACATAAAGATTTGGTACTTTATCAATCTTCTGCCATAATATTTTATGTGCTACGTTCTCACAATTCGAATTATGAAGAGGAATGTCGTAATCATAATCAAAATTTAAGAGCACACTATGTACCCTTGACTAAAAATATTAATATTCCACAACCTAAACCTTTAGTTTTGAAATGTAGCATAATATTCTCTCCCTTAATTATAGCAAAATAACTATTCAACCCTTACAACTTTGCAAAGTATGACTCTTGTTTTATATAATTAATATTGCTAACTTGCAATACTTGCCTTAATAATCATGCAATCATAACATTTATGCTCCCACTATCACGATGATTATTACAAACATAACACTTATGCTCCCACTAGCTTTGACATGTATTCAGAAACAACTTAACTTTCAGAAAAATAATGCCTATTGGATTTTTTAAGTTCATATTTCTAATACCCAATGCTTTGATAATCTTTTATGAAGGCTTGTTAAACTTATACACCTTTGCCTTAGATATTTTATATGTGTGTCTTAAACAATTTAGACTAATTGCCAAATCTCAAAATTCGAATCATGGAAAGGGATACCGTAACCATAATCGAATTCGAGAATACAATTTCACAATCACTATCTTCTTAAAATCTCTATTAGTGAAAGCATTTCCTCGCAGTCATTTTCATGAAGGAGGGAATCTTATGACACTTAGATTTTAATGGTGTATGTGTTCCTATCCATGTGAATTTGTCAAAACCAAAGTTTACGACAAATTAAAACTCATATGGACCGAACTTTCTTAATCTTGATTTCTTGCCTTATGGTAACACAGCTACCCACCATGTCTTCCAAGTAGTTAAGCAGCTCACCCATTCCTATCAATGTACTTTTCATTGATCAAGGTCCTTGCCTTTTTATGCATTCCAATGAGAACTCATAGGACCCACATGCATAATTAACTCAATTGGAACGGCAAAGAAACAAGATAGTGTCAATACGATAGGTTGTGAACCTCAACTCGTGTGCCAGTGATGATCGATAAGGTTTATTTTGATTTGTTCTTTAAACCTTTTCAATACCATTGAGACTCCCACTGACTCCTTGACATATAATATTCTCTTGTCAATAAACATTTCTCGACAAACAACTATTCAAGAGTTAGTATAGCCTTTATCAAAACACATCATAAATTGGTCCTAGTTGGTCTTTGTCTTATTCAAGTCATCACAACTTACCAATTTTGTGACAACCTGAAATTTTCCATTCAAATCAAACCATATCAATCCAATAGAAGTAGAGCAGTTTCAGTAAAAATTCAAACTTATGGAATAAGTTTGGCAGTTTTAGGATTTTACACCTAAGGAGTTATTAGGAGAGTGGATGCACAAGGTTTTGTGCAACACTGAAATTCCATTACTCTAGGTCATTAGAATCCATTCCGAGAATAGAAATATTTTGTGCCAAAAATCTCAGGACTATAAATAGAATTCTGAACCAAATTGGTTCACTATTTGATTTCCAATTAGAGAAAAGCCAAATACTCTCTCACGGATCTTCGAGTTTTCATCCCAGATTGTGAGTCTACTTTCATAGATGTGTTTTAATACTTGTTATATGCTTAATAACATTATTTGCATGTCCAAAGTACAAGATCCGGGATTTTACCGCCCAAGAACGTTCTTGGGGAGTAAACTCCAAAATCAAGCCTAAATGCCACCTAGTCCCATTTCCGTGTTAGGCATCTAACTAAGGACTTAGTGTTTGATCATTGGAGGCTAGAAACAAATGACAACCACTTAGTTTGAGGAGTTTACGGCCAAGGAACCACCTCTTGGGCCGTAAACTCCAAGTAAAGGGCACAAATGAGTGCCTAGTGATCCTTTAGCCTTAGAACAAGAACCTAGAAGCCTTAAACTCATATCTTAGACCAACAAAACAATTAGAAACCCACTTTGGAAGGGAGTTTACGGCCAAGATGCTCCTTAGGCCGTAAACTCCAAGATCAAGGGCCAAAATCCCTTCAAACTCTTCCTAGGGCTTAGTCTTCATTTTTAGCAAGCACCTTAATGGGTTTAGGACCTAGAAAAATCATGAAAAGCATAAGTGTTGAAGAGTTTACGGCCAAGAGTATTTCTTGGGCCGTAAACTCCTTTAAAGGGGTCAAAGGACACCCTAGACACTTCCTTAGGCCAAGAGACTTTTAGGGCAAGTACCTAGATGAGATATGGACTAGTTAAAATTCTTAGAACCTCATGTGTGAGGGAGTTTATGGCCCAAAGATTTCTATGGCCGTAAACTCCATCAAATGGTCCCATTTAGTGCCATAAATCTTCCTTAAGCCAATGGTTGAAGCCTAGACTTGTTCCTAGAAATGTTGGGGACTTGAAAGAACAATAAGAACCCTCCCAAGGGAGTTTACGGCCGTAAACTCCAAGGGAAAAGGGTCTTTGGGCCGTAAACTCCCCAAAGGAGTCAATGTGGTGCCCAAACACTTGTATAGCCTTGAAACAAATCCCCTCTAAGGTTGTAGTACTTCTAAACTCCATTTCATGACTTGTTTGAGAGTTTACGGCCAGGAGCTTACTCCCCTGGGCCGTAAACTCTAATGAATATGGTCTTTTGACCTTAAACTTCCATTAGGGGCATTGCACTTCTTTGTTGCAACCCATTAGCCTCCTAGCACTTGACCAAAAGTGTTGTCCTCGCGCTTAAATGTTTATACTTGTATAATTAGTGATTAAATCTCTAATTATTTATATACATATGTCTTCATATGTAATTAGGATCATTGTATGTGTCTAAGTATCCACTTGACACCAAGCACTTGTCCGATCCTTCCGTACGATAACAGTCCATTCAATTCCAGTCACATACTGCAGGTGAGTTCATACCCCTTAACTAATGTTTTAAACTATGTTAAATGTTTTATGGGGAAGGATACAAGTAGAATCATGCTTCTTATTATGTCAATCACTTGTGATTAGTAAGTAGGACTATATTACTTATTACATCAATCACATGTGATTAATATACAGCATCCAAAGGATTTGGCTACTCATTAGCCGTTTTACCAAACAGTTTCCTTCAAATGATTTTTATAAACATTTTATATGTTTTCAAACTACTTATTACACTGTACTTCTTACTCTGTTTATCATATTTCAAACTTATTTACAACTGTGTTTTCAAACAAATGTTCCTTGTACTTATATTGTTTTATCAAACAAATGTTCCTTGTACTTATATTGTTTTATCAAACTTATGCCTTCAAATTGTTTTATAGATTGACATCAAGTCGATCTTTCCTTAGACTAATATTTATATTTCAAATGTTTTACTAAACTTATTTATGCTTTGATATTATAAATTGCATGCCTCTATATGTATAGTTATATAAGAAATGTTTAAAAGACTTAGGAAGGCTATCCACCCTATTTCCTTTTCGCGCTTGAGATGTGGTCTGGTGGGATATCGGATACTCGTCCGAAGGTCGTTTAAATATTAGTTATATATCATGTGTACATATAAAGTCATAAAAGGTCCTTCCAGTTCATCTTATACCCTTGGGTAGCAAGGGTATACATCCACGTCCATACGTACCACTTAAATTACTAGTAAGCTACCATATGGGTAGTTCAGGAAGATACTAGAACCATTACTAGAACGCGATATCATACAATGAGTCAGTTCATTCATGAGTCAATACTTTCTAGAACATTACTGTACATTACATATACATCTATACTAGAATGATTTCATTACTATACTTGCTAGATAGAGAGAACACACATTACAGCTAGCACACTTAGAACATTATAGTACAATTACATGATCACACTTACATGAGTACAATTACATGATCACACTTACATGAGTACAATTACATGATCACACTTACATGAGTACAATTACATGATCACACTTACATGAGTACAATTACATGGTCACACTTACATGAGTACAATTACATGATCACACTTACATGAGTACGCTTACATATACATAGAATAGACGTCACTAGGGGCTATAGCACGGAACCAGTTCAGGATCTAACTATACTGATGAATCACACCGCAATTGTGATAGTTATATCGAGTATACATGATCATTAGTAATGTGGATGCTCACGGCTTGTATTCGTGCAGGGGTCGTGGGTAGGTCCCAAAATCCCTTTGATAGGGGAGCGTACAGTCTGGGATCTAGACATCACATTATACCTTATCCCTCAAATAAGGCAATTGAGTATCGATGTAGTTATTTGTATATACATCAAATACTACGGTACTTGGAAGTACTACCCTAGATTTAAGGTAATAGCTACGGTTGTAGTTCGACACTACACCATAGTACTATTTCTTTTCCCATTACATTCACTTCGTGAATTTTTCATACGACGCACGGTAATGTAGAAACTATCTTTTGATAAATAGTAGTCAGACTTGGGAAAATATACACTCTTACAAGAGACACACACAGAACCATTAGGTCTTGGTAGAAGACACCTTCATACTAATAGGAATCATAGGGATTCCATGGTTTTTCAAACACTTACAATTCATATACACTTACAGATTCTTACAATACTTACACTTACAAATTCTTACAATACTTACACTTACAAATTCTTACATACAAATTAAGACACTAAATACTTATGATCTCACCAGCTTTAAAGCTGATACTCGCTTTCAAAATTACTTGTATCCTCAGGTCATCATAGACAGGTACCGATGCAAGGAGAAAGGAAGATGGAGCTTGTTCAAGACTTATCTTTCATTTTGATTTACGCTTTAGTGTTTATCAAAATTTGACAGAATACAATTGTATAATAATTATTTTATTAATGCAATGGATGATGTTGTTGCTTGTTTACTACTTTACATTGTTGTTGATATTATACATGACGTCCTCCGCCCCAGAACGTTTCCGCCGTTCTTGGTTTTGGGGTGTGACAAATTTAAAATGTACAAGAATAAGAAAACCTTTTTCCAAATTCTACATTTGATGAATGTTATAAACCTTCTTAAGACTTGTCACTCAATATCACAATCTTAACTCTAAGACTTGTTTTGGAACGAAGTATTATTGGCTTCTTGATTTAACCATTTCTTCAACTCTCGATTCCTCTTCTTATACATACAATTGAACTAAGACTCACTTTGAGGATCAATTGAGATATGGTTCTTAATCATTAAGACCTATCATAAAAACATAATAAAGGTACTTTCCCTTCTTCTTACAATACGGGAAACTTTTATCTTTCTGCCTACTTGATTCTTCTTATTCGTTTTGCTATTGATTTAAACATTTTCAATCGATTCAGAATTATGCTTAATCTTATACGTATAATCATATTTGCTAAACTTTTAGTAAATCATGACGAATATCTTTGTTATTCTTGTGGTAAACTTGATTAACACACAACTTTGTGTATTCGATCTCCTAGTCCTTCACTTGACACTTTGTCAACGAATTAGTCTAATTTCCAAATATGAAATTTCTCATTCATCATGCAACCAAGTTGCATGATTCCAAGTTTCTGTCCACTTGAAACTTGGGCGATGAAAAACTTTCCCAATTTGGTAAATTCTTGACATTTCCACTATTAACATAATTAAGAATCACATCCATTCGTTGTTGAAATATGCAAACATCAATTTTTCATAAAGATTTCATTGCAAGGAAATAAATAAATGAGTCAAAACAAAATTTATTTTATTCATAAAAGCAGCGGAAAACATTTGTCCTTACAATGCAAAATCAACTGAAGAACTATGTAGTCAAATATTCCTAACAATTCTATCATAACTTTCTAAGCTCAAAATCTAATCTTCAAGTCCATGCGATCGAGATCCATTTCTTTGTGATTAGACTCATCTTGCTTTTCCATAAAGCTTCCTCTCTTTTCACTGATCCTGCAAAACATTCAAATGTAATCTCATCACATTATGTATTAAGAATCAACGAATAGGAACTTAATGGAGTTAGATAGTGGATTTTACCTAAATCACAACCATACTCTTTGACTCTCCCATCTTTTGGACTCTTTAGGCTCTTAGGGCAGACTTCTATCCAACGCCCTTCTCTTGGCAGCAAACGCAGGTCGGTTCTCCTAGAACGTCCTCGGAAGCATGGTTGGTTGACTTTCCCAACAAATATGTCCCATTGCTTTGCCAAATCATTTCTGATTCAGCGGCAATGAGCATGTAAGTTAGGTCAATGAGGTTATTGTCATGATCCATCAGATAATACTTTCTTTTGAACTCAGTATATGATTCAGGGAGTGACTGCAAAACCCAGTTCACAGCCAACTTATCAGGGAATGACGCACCTAACATTATCAACCTATCGATGTGTGATTTCATTCCTAGAACGTGGGCACACACGGGTTTACCATCTTCATGTTTCATTTCCAATGGGGCTTTAGTGACATTGAACCTTTCAATTCTTCGATCTTGTGGGTTAGGGAGAATGATTGGAGGAGGTTGTCACACCCCCGAACCAGACGGCGGAAACGTCTGAGGGCTGCCGTGACTTAATTGAATACCATAACACTGAATATATATGAAAAATAACATCATTCATCACCATGCATTAATATAGAACAACTGATAAAGTTTACACTGAGTACCTTGTTTTAGCGTTACATTCCCAAAAATAAATTGTTCGGTTCATAGATAAACAAACTGCAAGCCATCACTGAGTACATTTTCCTTCGGTTCACTTGTTACCTGAGAATACAAGTATTTTGAAAAACGTCAACATATGAAATGTTGGTGAGTTCATAAGCGGTATTTGAAAAGCAACGTTTTGCATTGTTTTGAAAAACTACCAGAAAATCCGATATTTTCTAAAAAGGGTTTATGAAAAAGTTTGTGAAGATCCATGAGTATGCTTGTTTATTTCTATGGTTGTAAAAATTGTTCATTGAACTTGTGTACATTTCGAAAACCGTATGTATTGAAAAACCCTAGGAAAACCCGATGTTTTCCTAACACTTTGAATTCCATGTAGTTGTAAAACCATCGCGGCGTGTGAAGTCATTTATTCCAGACGACGTCGGATTATTGCGCATGGTGAATTGCTATAAACACGCGTTACACAAACGACCAGTTTACAACTATACTAACGATCCCGTAGGTGTCGTCCGTACTATTCACGTAATCCAACCGCCCTGACTTCTTGTAGTCCCACATCTGAAGAGAAAGAGGGCACGAAGACCTCGATAACTCCGTTGGTCGATTGGGGATAAAAAGAGTGCGAAGGGCCCTTGACCCGATTCGCATTAGCATAACTGACTTTACTAGCAGTACCAAAGGACCCTTGGGGACCAATCGTATAATAGCCATTGAAAGTCCTTTTACGTTGTGTTGGATCATGTAAGACCCAACAACTCGTAAGGTTGAAGTCTTCGGTCCTAAAGAACAAGTCATTGGGCTAGCTAGGCCCAACAAACAAGATTTTACACTTTTGGGCCCAAAGGTGGTGCGTCGACGTCTGTGCACTCTCACGTGTGTAATGATTTCCCAAATTTACCGTGTATGAGTCGAGTTATCGTCATGTTAGTAGTTTCGGGTTTGTTATTGATTCGAGACCGAATCAATTCGTTTGATAACGATTTTTGGTGTTGTTGTGTAATATAATTCGCCGGTAGTCGTAGTTCCAGTGTTTGATCACAACGGATGTATTGAATTAACATTTCAAATTTTCTGCTACAGCCCTTCTTCTTGTTGTAAATTTACTTTTTCAACCCTTTAAATAAATAAATTTCGGGTTTGGTCCTTAAACCATTTTTCTTGACATTTTAACACCAAAACTTATTGAAATTGATATTTTTCAGCATATTTTTAGTTGAAAACAGTTTTAGTCCCTGAAAATATAGTTTTCTCGGTTGTAACCCCCTCTTTTCGCAATTTTTACACTTTTGGCCCAAATTGGAAAATTTTTGCAACTTTGGTCCTTTTTAATTATGAAAAGCATTTTTAACCCTTGAAAAGGATTTATAGCACTAATAGTCCACCGTTTTTCCGAAAAACATAGTTTCAGCCCTCCAAAATAGAAATTTTCGCATATTGGGCCCTATTGGGCCGAAAATGTCATTTTTAGCCCATTAAGCTTGAAATTTGTATTTTTAACCCTCCAATTGAGTATATTTCCAGAAAATATTTTATTAAAACTGTTTTGACTCTTCTCATCCATCAGAATTCGTAATATGACAATTTGGGCCCTTTAACTTTATATTTTTAACATTTTGTGTCCAAAAATTGAGTTTTTTAGCCCAAAGAAGATGTTATCAAGTCACTTAGCCATTTTTCATGGAATACTTTGTATGTAATAATATAAGTTACGCTAATATCATTTAACATAAAATATATCTCGATTTTTAGGAGTTTATGGCTAGATCCAACATCATAATCACACCAAAACACACATATAAGCATAGAAATCATACAAGGCATACAAAACACATATAGATCTACACTTTCACTTGTATTCCCCCCCCCCCCCCCCAAACTTATAAAACAGAAAATAGGGAGTATGAAGCTCACCTTAGGGTGTGGTTTCGGTTTTTGAAGAAAAGATGGAAGAAAGCTTGGTGATTTTTGGCCTTAGCACCCTTTTCTTGAAGATCTCGAGTTTGAGGTGATTCTAGGATGCAAGATCATGATTTTTGCATGGATTAGGAAGAGATTTTTGATAAAACAAAGAATCTAAGTCATAGATCCAAGCATAACCTTACCTTAGATGAAGAGTTTGTGGAAATATCCTCTTGAAAACCTCCTAATTTTCGAGATCTTGATGAAAGATGGAGGGAGTTTTCTTGAGAGAGAGTTGTGAGAGAATTGTGTGTGTGTGTGTGTGTGATTCGGCCGAGAGTGAGAGAGAGAGAGAGAAGAAATGGACCTTTGAGGTGATACATGCATGGAGGTATGTGATATGTTGCATGGAAGTCCCTTGGGTAATGGTGAGGTGTCACTCACAAAGTCAACCCTCTCGTCTTTTGGGCTTGGGCCGAGAATGAGGAGGGTGTGAGAAGATTTTTGGGCTTTTTGCCCTTAAGCCCATGTTATAGCTAAGTTTGATGATTGTTGGCCCAAAAGAAATATAACATGATTTTTACACTTTGTTGGGCTAGTTTAGGTTAATCATGGTTCTAAACTATTAATTTATTTCATTCTAGGCCCAATATGGCCCAAAATGTTGAAATAAATTAATGTGGGTCCAATTAGAGCCCATTTAAGGGTTCTAAGCCCATGATAGTTAAATTGGAAGCTTATTGGTCCATTGAGTCCAATAAGGAAGTCCTAGTCCAAAATGGACCTAAACAAGAACTTCTAGGGTTTCCAATTGCTTGATGACTATTAGTAGTATTTGTATGATGTATTTGATTGAAGTTTTTGATGTCATAATAATAGGTATCACACATGCTCTTAAGTTTTTGATTCAACATTTTACTTAAGTATAGAGATTACAAGACACAAAATTTCTAGTTGTGACATCATCCCCCCGTTAGAGGGAATTTCGTCCCGAAATTCTGTTTGAATGCTAGGTTTGAGAATGCTAAAATAGGTGAGGGTACTTTTGCTTCATTTGGTCTTCGCGTTCCCACGTGAATTCTGGCCCACGCTTTGCGTTCCACCGTACTTTCACGATCGGGATGCGACTTTGCTTAGTACGCTTCACCTCCCTGTCCATGATTTCAATTGGTTCTTCAATGAACAGGAGATTCTCGTTGATTTCGATTTCGTCAAGAGGAATGACGAGGGTTTCATCTGATAGGCACTTCTTCAGATTAGAGACATGAAACACGGGGTGTACACCGTTTAGCTCCGTGGGTAGTTGCAGTCTGTATGCTACCGGACCTATTCGGGCGACGATCTCGAAAGGTCCATTGTATCGTGGGTTCAATTTTCCCCGCTTCCCAAAACGAATAACTCCTTTCTAGGGCGAGACTTTTAACAGTACTCGATCTCCGACTTGAAATTCTAAGGGCTTTCGCCGTTTATCGGCATAGCTCTTTTGTCGGTCGCGCGATGCTTGCAGTCGAGCTCTGATTTGAACGATCTTTTCCGTGGTTTCACGAATGATTTCCGGTCCCGTTAGCGCCTGATTCGTCGTGAGTGCTTTTGCTAGCTGGGTGCCACCTACTTCAGCCCAACATAACGGTGATCTACACTTACGCCCGTACAGTGCTTCGAAAGGAGCGACCTTAATGCTTGAATGATAACTGTTGTTATACGAGAATTCGAATAAAGGTAAATGGGTATCCCATGACTTCCCAAAGTCTATCACACATGCGCGAAGCATGTCTTCAAGCGTTTGAATGGTTCGTTCGCTTTGACCATCTTTTTGTGGGTGATACGCGGTGCTCATGTCGAGATGAGTTCCTAGAGCCTTATGGAGAGATTGCCAAAAACGCGAGGTGAATCTATTGTCCCTATCCGAGATAATAGAAACTGGTACTCCGTGGAGTCTCACGATCTCTCGAATGTACAATCGTGTCAATCTTTCCATCTTGTAGGATTCTTTTATAGGCAGGAAATGGGCAGACTTCGTCAGTCGGTCGACTATTACCCATATGGTGTCCAGTCCGTCCGATGTCTTGGGTAGCTTGGTCACGAAATCCATAGAAATCCCCTCCCATTTCCACTCAGGGATTACCGGTTGTTGTAACAATCCTGAGGGTTTCTAGTACTCCACCTTTATCTTGGCGCACGTAAGGCACTTACTAACATATGTCGCAATTTCCGCCTTCATGTTAGGCCACCAATAGTGTTGTTTAATGTCCAAATACATCTTGTCTGAACCGGGATGAATGGAGTATCGTGTCTTGTGGGCTTCCTTCATAACAACCTCCCTAAATCCTCTGATTTTAGGGACCCAAATTCGGTTCATGAAGTAGTATACTCCATTCTCCCTTGCCTCTAGGTTCTTCTCCATCCCGCGTAATGCTTCGCTTGCTCTATTTTCTGTCTTCATGGCCTCTGACTGGACTGCTGCAATTTAGGTGGCCAGATGAGATTGAATGGTTATCGAGAGAGTTTTCGCACGGCGATTAGAGTACTCCTTCCGACTTAATGCGTCAGCTACCACGTTGGCCTTGCCTGGGTGGTACTTGATCTTACACTCATAATCGTTTAGCAATTCAACCCATCTTCGTTGTCTCATGTTCAGCTCCTTCTGGTTCAGGATGTGTTGGAGACTCTTGTGATCCGTGAAGACGGTGCACTTCGTACCGTAAAGGTAATGCCTCCAAATCTTTAGGGCAAAAACTACAGCTCCCAATTCTAGGTCATGGGTCGTATAATTTACTTCGTGCGTCTTTAGTTGGCGGGATGCGTATGCTATCACCCTTCCATGTTGCATGAGAACGCAACCTAAGCCCTGATTTGACGCGTCACAGTAGACTACAAAATCTTCCGTTCCTTCTGGTAGAGATAGTACAGGAGCACTACAGAGAGCTTGCTTCAAGGTCCGAAACGCAATCTCTTGTTTGTCTGTCCATTTGAATGGTACGCCCTTCTGCGTAAGCGAGGTAAGTGGCTTGGCGATCTTAGAGAAGTTTTGAATGAATCTCCTATAGTAGCCTGCTAGACCTAAAAATTGACGAATTTCTGTGGGCGTTGTCGGGGTTGCCCATCCTTCAACAACTTTGACCTTAGAGGGATCCACATGAATTCCATCTTGGCTAACTACGTGACCTAGGAAGTTCACACTCCGGAGCCAGAACTCACACTTGGAGAGTTTTGCGTATAGCTTCTCCGATCGCAGCGTTTCTAGGATTTGTCGGAGATGTTGGCCATGCTCTTCTTTGCTTCTAGAATAAATGAGAATGTCATCAATGAATACAATGACAAAGTTGTCGAGGAATGGTCCACATATTCGGTTCATTAGGTCCATAAATGCTGCAGGGGCATTTGTCAGACCGAAGGGCATTACAACAAATTCATAATGTCCGTAGCGGGTTCGGAAAGCGGTTTTTGGAACATCCTCTTCCCGGACTTTGAGTTGGTGGTATCCGGACCATAGATCTATCTTAGAAAAATAAGTAGCTCCTTGGAGCTGGTCGAATAGATCATCGATTCGTGGGAGTGGGTAGCGATTCTTGACAGTGAGTTTATTTAACTCTCTGTAATCGATGCACATTCTAAAGGATCTGTCCTTCTTTTTGACAAAGAGCACTAGAGCTCCCCATGGCGAGTAACTAGGTCGGATAAATCCCTTGTCCAGAAGCTCACTGAGTTGGGTGGACAATTCCTGCATTTCAGCAGGAGCCAGCCGATAGGTTGATTTAGCGAGAGGAGTTGCTCCTGGAACGAGGTCGATTCGAAACTCAACCTGTCTCTTTGGGGGTACTCCCGGAAGATCTTCAGGAAACACGTCTGGAAATTCACATGCTACCGGAATATCTTGAATGTTAGTTTCTTCCTTGGTTTTATCCACTATGTGAGCCAGAAATGCCGAATCCTTCTTTCGTAGGTGCTTTTGTGCCTTGATGCACGAGATGAGGCGAAGGTTCATGCTAGGTTTGTCTCCGTAAATTACTAGGGTTTCGTGATTTGGGAGACGAAGACGAACGGCCTTCTCGTGGCACATAATTTGAGCATGGTGGGGGCTCAGCCAATCCATGCCGATGATCACATCGAAACTCCTAATCGATACTGGCATTAGGTCTATTCGAAAGACGTGTTGATTAAGGGTTATGGTACATCCGATGTAGATTTCCCCAGTGGATTCGGTTTTCCCATTGGCCATTTCCACCGTAAAGGTTTCATTTAGCTTTTGGGGCTGTTGTTTTAATAAATGCTTAAACTTATCGCTTACAAAACTTCGCTCCGCTCCGGTGTCAAATAAGATGCATGCATAAGTGTGGTTTAGGGGAAACATACCGGTAACAACAAAGGGGTCCCGAATAGCCTCACCCTGACCCGTGGTCAGCATCCTTCCTGTTCCTCCGTTTCCTGATTTGTTGTTGTTAGGGCAGTCTCGGCAGAAATGCCCCGTCCTTCCACACCCATAGCAGGTGTGGCTAGGCCCTGCATTGCTGCTGCCGGTGATGATGTTGTTGTTGTTGCGATGGTTGTTATTGTTGTTCCCCTGATTTTGGTTCTGGGGAGGGTAAGTCCTGTAGTACCTTGCAGTGTGTCCCCTTCGGTTGCAACTAGTGCACTGAAAATCCTTGCATTCTCCATTATGATGGAGACCGCACTTATTGCACTTGGGAAGATTACCGGAATAAGGTCTTGAAGCATTTGAAGCAGCTGAGGCTAAAGCATGTGGTGCGGCTGGAACCGGTGCGGTGACAGCGTTAACCGCCATTGTCTACTGCTTTTTAGAGGTCTCAGGGCCCTGGCGCCCCTTCCTCTTATTGTTCTTTCCCTTCTTGCCATCACCTTCCTTCTTTTTCTCCGCCTCCATTGGCTTCTCGCCCTTCTTGTTGTTATGGTCATACAGCTTCTTTGCCAATCTTTTTGCACTGTCAAATGTTTCAGGGTTCGCAGCTATCACATTCCCTTGAATTGGTGATGTTAGTCCCCAGATGAATCGCTCAATCTTCTTTCCTTCCGAGGTGATCATACCCGGGCACAGCAGAGATAGTTCACTAAATCTCGATATGTAGGCATCGATATTCACATTCTGCACAGTGAGGTTCCATAGCTCTTGCTTTATCTTCTGTATCTCGCCTCGTGGGCAGTACTCAGCCATTAACATTTCTTTCATCTCTGCCCACGGCATAGAGTTGGCTACAGGGAGCGTCATGGCTTCCACATGTCCGTTCCACCAGGTGAGTGCTTGATCCACAAAAGTGCAGGCCGCGAACTTCACTTTCATCTGCTCAGGGCAATCGCATATCTCGAATACCGACTCCACCTTTTCGATCCATCGCTTCAGGGTGATCACCCCTCCAGTGCCATTAAAAGTTCATGGTTTGGCGTTTGTGAAGTCCTTGTAGGTACATGTTTTTGTGGGTCCTTGATTCATTCCGTTGTTCGAACTTCCGGCTCCTTGCCCATTGACTCCCCCATTGTTCCCTTGATGAATTTGCGCAATCGCTGCAGTGACCGCAGCAGACACCGCTGCCTGGAAAGCGACTGAGTCAACTTCGGGTGGAGTTGGTCCTGGGTTTCCGCGAGTGGGTCGGAGAGGCATCTTTCTGTCACGAAACGGAAAGATGTTGAGTGTATGTGGTTTCTGTGAGGTTGTGATCCTACTGACTAGGTGCATGGTACGAACTTAAACACTACTACCATTGAACATGCAATCATAACTTCTCAACACAAAGCAATTTGTAATATCATAACAAAGCACATAAAAGTTTATTTATATTATCCGCATTTGATACAAGAAAATTTTGCCCGTAAGAGCATACATGAGTGACACTAATTCGACAGCATAACGGCTCTATGAGTAGTGTAGTCACTTAAACATAGAGTCGGGGTACATAGCATAGTTCCTAACGACCTACTAAGATAAGTCTATCCCTAACCGCGATGAGCTGCGTCCTACGTAGTGACGAGGTCATATGCCGAAATGTTGCGCCAGTAACTGAGCCATCTCCGCCATGTCTCCAATAACCTCATCCCTCTCATGCTCAGCTCGCACTGCCCGAGCTTCCATAGCATACAGCTGTTGTCGCAGTGCGGCGATCTCAGCTTCGGGGGAACGGTTCTCCCTTGGGGGGTTCACTGGTGGAGCGGGGTGGTTTGGTTGCGCCTCGTTCTCACACGGAGGGATATGGTCCTTGTCCCCGTCTTGGCCTTCCTCGACGTCGTCGTCGGTCTCACCAAATTCGTAGTCGGTGTCTATGTATTCGTCAGGTCCGACGTCGTGTGCTTCCTCTGGATTCCCTTCTGGTTCATCTTCAAGCATCCCATGAGCCACTAGGACTTGATGGAACTGAATACCCAGCTAATCTCCCTCCATGACGACTGGGGGAAAGTATAAACTATCGTCACTCCCATGACTATGATATATATACTAAATAGATGTCCTCTTTTTGGTGCTAAAAGGGTATAGTTTTAGGTTCCCTAGCTATTCTGATCTCATCAAAACGTGTGTTAGTTGTACTTTGGAGAGAATGTAGTTGATCAGGCTACATCCACTCCTTGGTACCACTAAGAACAGTCCTGAATTAACCGAGATACTAGCATTATTTTGTTTGGTTCGGCGTTATGTTCTTATTCCTAATGCAAGTAAGGGTGTTTTATTTACTTGTTTTGTTCAGAGTTATGTTAGTCCCTCTTTTTGGTTTATAGTTGCATATCAATGTGTGGCTAGATATGCTAGTTCACTATAAACAAAGCTCTGATACCAACCTGTCACACCCCCGAACCAGACGGCGGAAACGTCCGAGGGCTGCCGTGACTTAATTGAATACCATAACATTGAATATATATGAAACATAACATCATTCATCACCATGCATTAATATAGAACAACTGATAAAGTTTACACTGAGTACATTGTTTTAGCGTTACATTCCCAAAAATAAATTGTTCGGTTCATAGATAAACAAACTGCAAGCCATCACTGAGTAGATTTTCCTTCGGTTCACTTTTTACCTGAGAATACAAGTATTTTGAAAAACGTCAACATATGAAATGTTGGTGAGTTCATAAGCGGTATTTGAAAAGCAACGTTTTGCATTGTTTTGAAAAACTACCAGAAAATCCGATATTTTCTGAAAAGGGTTTATGAAAAAGTTTGTGAAGATCCATGAGTATGCTTGTTTATTTTCTATGGTTGTAAAAATTGTTCATTGAACTTGTGTACATTTCGAAAACCGTATGTATTGAAAAACCCTAGGAAAACCCGATGTTTTCCTAACACTTTGAATTCCATGTAGTTGTAAAACCATCGCGGCGTGTGAAGTCATTTATTCCAGACGACGTCGGATTATTGCGCATGGTGAATTGCTATAAATATGTGTTACACAAACGACCAGTTTACAACTATACTAACGATCCCGTAGGCGTCGTCCGTACTATTCACGTAATCCAACCGCCCTGACTTCTTGTAGTCCCACATCCGAAGAGAAAGAGGGCACGAAGACCTCGATAACTCCGTTGGTCGATTGGGGATAAAAAGAGTGTGAAGGGCCCTTGACCCGATTCGCATTAGCATAACTGACTTTACTAGCAGTACCAAAGGACCCTTAGGGACCAATAGTATAATAGCCATTGAAAGTCCTTTTACGTTGTGTTGGATCATGTAAGACCCAACAACTCGTAAGGTTGAAGTCTTCGGTCCTAAAGATCAAGTCATTGGGCTAGCTAGGCCCAACAAACAAGATTTTACACTTTTGGGCCCAAAGGTGGTGCGTCGACGTCTGTGCACTCTCACGTGTGTAATGATTTCCCAAATTTACCGTGTATGAGTCGAGTTATCGTCATGTTAGTAGTTTCGGGTTTGTTATTGATTCGAGACCGAATCAATTCGTTTGATAACGATTTTTGGTGTTGATGTGTAATATAATTCGTCGGTAGTCGTAGTTCCAGTGTTTGATCACAACGGATGTATTGAATTAACATTTCAACTTTTCTGTACAGCCCCTCTTCTTGTTGTAAATTTACTTTTTCAACCCTTTAAATAAATAAATTTCGGGTTTGGTCCTTAAACCATTTTTCTTGACATTTTAACACCAAAACTTATAGAAATTGATATTTTTCAGCATATTTTTAGTTGAAAACAGTTTTAGTCCCTTAAAATACAGTTTTCTCGGTTGTAACCCCCTCTTTTCGCAATTTTTACACTTTTGGCCCAAATTGGAAAATTTTTGCAACTTTGGTCCTTTTTAATTATGAAAAGCATTTTTAACCCTTGAAAAGGATTTATAGTACTAATAGTCCACTGTTTTACCGAAAAACACAGTTTCAGCCCTCCAAAATAGAAAATTTCGCATATTGGGCCCTATTGGGCCGAAAATGTCATTTTTAGCGCATTAAGCTTGAAATTTGTATTTTTAACCCTCCAATTGAGTATATTTCCAAAAAATATTTTATTAAAACTGTTTTGACTCTTCTCATCCATCAGAATTCGTAATATGACAATTTGGGCCCTTTAACTTTATATTTTTAACATTTTGTGTCCAAAAATTGAGTTTTTTTAGCCCAAAGAAGATGTTATTAAGTCACTTAGCCATTTTTCTTGGAATACTTTGTATGTAATAATATAAGTTACGCTAATATCATTTAACATAAAATATATCTCGATTTTTAGGAGTTTATGGCTAGATCCAACATCATAATCACACCAAAACACACATATAAGCATAGAAATCATACAAGGCATACAAAACACATATAGATCTACACTTTCACTTGTATTCCCCCCCCCCCAACAAAACTTATAAAACAGAAAATAGGGAGTATGAAGCTCACCTTAGGGTGTGGTTTCGGTTTTTGAAGAAAAGATGGAAGAAAGCTTGGTGATTTTTGGCCTTAGCACCCTTTTCTTGAAGATCTCGAGTTTGAGGTGATTCTAGGATGCAAGATCATGATTTTTGCATGGATTAGGAAGAGATTTTTGATAAAACAAAGAATCTAAGTCATAGATCCAAGCATAACCTTACCTTAGATGAAGAGTTTGTGGAAATATCCTCTTGAAAACCTTCTAATTTTCGAGATCTTGATGAAAGATGGAGGGAGTTTTCTTGAGAGAGAGTTGTGAGAGAATTGTGTGTGTGTGTGTGTGTGATTCAGCCGAGAGTGAGAGATGGAGAGAAGAAATGGACCTTTGAGGTGATACATGCATGGAGGTATGTGATATGTTGCATGGAAGTCCCTTGGGTAATGGTGAGGTGTCACTCACAAAGTCAACCCTCTCTTCTTTTAGGCTTGGGCTGAGAATGAGGAGGGTGTGAGAAGATTTTTGGGCTTTTTGCCCTTAAGCCCATGTTATAGCTAAGTTTGATGATTGTTGGCCCAAAAGAAATATAACATGATTTTTACACTTTGTTGGGCTAGTTTAGGTTAATCATGGTTCAAAACTTTTAATTTATTCATTCTAGGCCCAATATGGCCCAAAATGTTGAAATAAATTAATGTGGGTCCAATTAGAGCCCATTTAAGGGTTCTAAGCCCATGATAGTCAAATTGGAAGCTTATTGGTCCATTGAGTCCAATAAGGAAGTCCTAGTCCAAAATGGACCTAAACAAGAACTTCTAGGGTTTCCAATTGCTTGATGACTATTAGTAGTATTTGTATGATGTATTTGATTGAAGTTTTTGATGTCATAATAATAGGTATCACACATGCTCTTAAGTTTTTGATTCAACATTTTACCTAAGTATAGAGATTACAAGACACAAAATTTCTAGTTGTGATAGAGGTGGAGGAAGTGAAGCATGATATATTGTTCCTCGATCGAATCGTGGAATATCATCTTCATGTGGAATGCTTATTTCACAGGATTTGGGAACACCATAGTTGTCATACTTTGACATCTAAAAAACGGGAGAAAACAAATTCAAGTTAGTTGATTGATTGAGTCCTTAATAACTCACCTAAATGAGATATTAAGGCTAGGACCCAACGCAACATTCCATAACTCGGGAGAGGGATGTCGTAACCCAAATTGTAGAACATTTGAAGGTAAGTGAATGACGATTCACTAATTTTCCACCATGAAAATCGAAAACCGATTAATTTTTAAATACTTTGAAAACTCCTAGATCCTTTGAGATTCATTGAACTTTTCAATGGCATGTTTAAATCTCGATATGCCCCTCTAGTTTGTGACTGAGATACCGAGGATCACAAAGTGGGTGTGAATAACCATGCAAACTTACATGGTGCCCCCACATGTTACAGTCACCTATTCGATGTGCCGGTAAACAACACACGCTCCACCGAACTATGACAAACATTGAGTCACCCTTTGCTACATTTGCTTAGAACCATTTAGTGTGCCGGTAAACCACACACGCTCCACTAACGTCTTCGCAAGGGTACAAAGTGTAATTTCATGGAATTGCATCAATTCACTTTTGCCTAAAGTAACTAAGATTGGGAATTTGTAAAACATTTAGTTACTTATGTACTTCATTATACTTGTAATGGAAGGTTTTTGTCCTATCCTACCCGTTTGGCTAACGACCCTCCACTAGTCAAGAGTGCGGTGGGTAAGAGTGGATACCCATTCAATCACCATTTTATAGGCAATTTCCTTAAACACCCCTTATAGACCAGCTTCGTGAATGAGGCCTACTAACGGTAAGACTGAATTTTACTCATACATATATATAATGTTAGACTTTTGATGTTATATATAGTATAGCGTGTATTTTACACTTTTAAAATACTAGGTGGTCAAATTTAACAATTACACTTTTAATTCAATTAATTTGTAAACCAAAACTTTTATGGATTTATTAAACCTCTTTTAATTATACACCTTAATTAATTAATAAAACCATAAGGGTGTGATATGAACTTTTCAAAAGAATACTAGGGTTTTAGAATTTAACATTCCTAAATTAAACCTTTAATCAACTTTTAAATTCCAAAAATTAAGGGCAAGTTTTGAAACATTTTAAAACATTAGGGTTTCAACTATTTAAATTTCAAAACAAAACTTTTGAGTTCAAATTTAAACTATAAAACCTAAAGGGGAAAATTGAAACTTTTCATAACACAATGATCAAATAACAAATAATATAAATTAAACAATTAATTTTATCATTATCTATATTTGACCTAATTTCAATTTCTTGCAAAATAAGTTACCCAATTAATACAAATAATCAACTTTAAACATATAAGTAAGTTATTATCCAATCAATTGGTAATTATCTTTTGTTTAATCAAGGATATACTCATAAATATGTACAAAATCGGATTTTAATGATCTAAAACAGATAAGGCATGTATTCATGAGAAAAATAGCAAGAAATCCCGAAAATAGCTCCATCTAACGCTCGAACTCGCCGAGTACCACACTGGAATCGCCGAGTTGAGGCCTACTCGCCGAGTACACTGTGGTACTCGCCGAGTTCATCAGGCAGGGAGCTCAAAAACTGATTTTGAAACTTGAACAAACATACAAGGCATCAATACAATAGAAACCAATCAAGTCTCTGATACCACTGATGGGCTTTATCTATAAGAACATCCTATGTGCTCATACAAACCCTAATGCTTGGATCTAGGTTTCTCTATTGTACATGCAATTCATCCAAGACTTTAAACCCTAGATCTAGTACATGATAATCAATATAACATATAAATTAGGGTTTAGATCGTACCTTGATTGTTATGTAGCAATAACAATCTCCAATCCTCCTTGTAATGACTTTAGAAAGCTTAGAGTCACAAATGTCACTCCTCTAATGGTTCACAAACACCAAGAGCAAGAGGATGAAGAAGAGAAGTGAAGGAGGCTACCCAAAACGTGTGGAAACCCTAATCAACAAGTTCACCACGTTTTTGGGGCATAAGGGTTCTTTAAATAGTGAGGCTATTAGGGTTATCTAACAAGGAAACCCTAATTTGGATGCTTAAGCCCTAAGCAACCCATGGACTCCTTCCTTAAAGGCCCTAGGACGATTTCTAATGGATTTCCCCGTAGAATTCGTTCAACCTTATAATATAAGGCAATCCATGGCCCAATTGCAATTATCTTATAATTACAATTCCAGTCCCTTAAGTTTAATTAATATCTTTTAGCCATAAACTTAATTCTTATTAATTCTTGACTAATATTAATTAAACTATATGATTTATCCTTTAATATATTATCCTCATAATATATTAATAAATTATATTTAATCCTTTCTCTCAATTATTCATCCTATTAAGTTGCTTTGGTGAAGGCAACCCAAAAGGACCATGCACCATCGGGTCAAGTACATACCAAAATAGTTATGGACTTAGACACTAATCCAACAGTCTCCCACTTGGATAAGTCTAATAACTATTCTGCATATGACTTCAGATCCTGATCTGCAATCATAGCTTTCCAAAGCCGCTGTCAACTCTGATCTTATCAGATAGCGTGTCCTTTAGATAAGGGATCATATATTCCTCCATTCTAGATATCGTATAGACTGAGACATGGATCTAAATCATTCTCTCTGTCTATGTGATGTTTCCCGAATTCAGATTTATGATGACTGACAACAGACTACAATTGAACACATCAATTTAGTCCCGGCTTGGCCAAGCACTTAGGTGTCATCACTAAATCATCGAGGGGCCCATAGATATCACTTTTATCCTACTTTGAATAAAAGGAACGGATAAACTTTGACTCAATGCTCGCTTGCACTCACTCACCGAATCACACACAACAATATGTTTTAGAACACCAAGTTACTGGTGCGTTTACACATTATCAATGTGCAACCGACTCGCAAGATACAACTCACACATCTCGGTTTCAAGAATATAAGATATTATCGTCTCACCAATCACTCGTGATAAAATCCATGAAGTGATCCAAGTGAGCGAGGGTTTAATCCAATGCTCAAATCATATTCATAAGCACTCATGAACGTTGCAGAAAACATTTGCTTATGTCTAATGCTCTTTAGACAATCCACACACCAATTCACGACAGTCTTCATTCATATCTATTTCCAACATATTAACGACTGTGGCCCATTTGAATAATTTGACTGTTCTAAACCAATTAAATTATTCAGGAAGTCAAAACATGCAAAGTGAAACACAAGAATAATACTAATCCCATATGGCCTCAAACCTTTGAGTATAAATAAAACACCTTTTATTTATCACCATATCTATTACTCATTATTTGTTGTTTCGGGTAATCAACTTCTTACTTGAATTATAACTATACTTGTCCCATGCTCCTAGCATGCACACAATGTTTACCTATGGTTCTTACTTTGTGAAATAGATCAAATGAACACATTCCCAATCATACTCATTTCACAACTCCTAATCCTTTTCACAAGTGAAAGAATATCAAATTCTTGCCACTTGTGGAATATGTTAGATTCTAACATTTAATGCAATGACCCTTTTGTAATGTCATAGCACAAAAGTCAAAATGACTATTGCCAATGAATTACAAAGTCATCTATCGGAGATTGTTACAAGACAATTCCATAGATGTGATGTCTCTCACTCAAAGTACATTCCTTTGAACATCCTTTTGCATAAAAGTTTCTAGTCTAGACATGGATTCTCAATATCCAATTCCCAATATGGAAACATTTCCATGTTTTTTCATATGACAACTCATTCTTGATAGAATCTTTTCTATTCATAATAATGTCGATATGGTTCATCCAATACTATACTTCCAACTACTCACAAGCGACCAATCGTCGGCGAACTTTGGATTGTCCTTTGATAGTTGTTTAATTATCTTAGTCAAAACCGTTTCTTGTCCTTTTCCTTCTAAATGCGCTAGACATTTGGAAAATTTTAGAATGGTCAATTATTATAGCATTTGCAATCGATCCTATACCCGAAGCGTATGGGACACGATGCATAATGTCTTACATAAAGATTTGATACTTTATCAATCTTCTGCCATGATATTTTATGTGCTACGTTCTCACAATTCGAATTATGAAGAGGAATGTCGTAATCATAATCGAAATTTAAGAACACACTATGTACCCTTGAATAAAAATATTAATATTCCACAACCTAAACCTTTAGTTTTGAAATGAAGCATAATATTCTCTCCCTTAATTATAGCAAAACAATTATTCAACCCTTACAACTTTGTAATGTATGACTCTTGTTTTCTATAATTAATATTGCTAACATGCAATAATTGCCTTAATAATCATGCAATCATAACATTTATGCTCCCACTATCACGATGATTATTACAAACATAACACTTATGCTCCCACTAGCTTTGACATGTATTCAGACACAACTTAACTTTCAGAAAAATAATACCTATTGAATTTCTTTAAGTTCATATTTCTAATACCCAATGCTTTGATAATCTTTTATCAAGGCTTCTTAAACTTATACACCTTTGCCTTAGATAGTTTATATGTGTGTCTTAAACAATTTAGAAAAATAATACCTATTGAATTTCTTTAAGTTCATATTTCTAATACCCAATGCTTTGATAATCTGTTATCAAGGCTTCTTAAACTTATACACCTTTGCCTTAGATAATCTTTTATCAAGGCTTCTTAAACTTATACACCTTTGCCTTCTGAAACACAACGGCCTTTTCTTTAAGGACTGGGGACTTAGTTTTGGACAAACGAGCGAATTCCACAGAATTTTCAGAAATCAGGTTTTTGTGGTTTTCGGGTTCGCTTCTGACGAACTTAGAACAGTCAACTTCGTCCTCTATAGAAATTACACTCATATCATCGTCCTCATTAAGTTCAGATGCGTTTTCAACATCAATTTTGTTTTCTGAACTTAAATTGGTACTCAATGAGTCGAATTTTTGTACAGTTTCGGTCCTGAGTCTCAACTTATCATTTTCATCCAAAAGATTTTTAAGCGTGTCCTTATTGTCTTTGGACTTTATAAAAGATTCTATTTTGTCTAGATCATACATGTAGGTAGGATTAACATCATTGGAAGATACAACACTTTCACAGTTGTATGCTTCGGCATCGATTTCATCCTCCTTGAACTCAAGGAAGGGAAGAATCATGCGATGTATCTTCTGACCTATTTCACAATTTAGATGCAGTTGAGTAATGTTAGCATAAAGCCTTTTGGCGATCAAACAAAAAACATTCCTTTGTTTTAACAATTTGAGATTGTCTCTTTGTAAATAAATGTTTTCATCCCTAGACTTAATCAGCTCCAACTCTTTCTGCTCTATCCACATCCTTCGCTCCTCACTCTTGGATGACACCCTGCTTATTTGGTCAGTTAGATTAGAATTCGTGACCCGTGTTTGCTTTAAACAACTATCTAGATTTGAAATTCTTGAATTCAAGTTATTTAATTCGTTTTCATATGATTTTTGTGGTATATTAAATGAGACAAAAATAGATTGTACCTTCTTGATCAGTTCATCAAGTTCACTGATCTGCACACTGAGAGGTTTTGCTGTAAAGCATAAGTCCTCTCGCTCCTTGCCCTCTTCATTTCCACCATTAGTGTTGTATCCCCTCATCTGAGATACATCGGTCACCACCAGACATCTTCCATTAGATTCATCACCTTTTGCAACATAAGCCTTTCCATGAGAAGGCTTTCTCACTTCATCGTCTTCTGAGTCAGTCGACCACACCTGCACGCCACCGAACTCATCATCATCTACCGAACCTTGCACGATAAGAGCATTCATAGAGGAATTAGTAGCAGCTTTCTTCCCTTTTATCTCTTCCAGTCTTTTCAAAAGACTTGCTTCTTCATCTTTCTCTGCCATCTTCTTCAGCACGCAATCTTTTGCGTAGTAATTCTTCCCACCACAGTAGAAGCAACTGACACCAGAGTCAGCTTCACCCTTCGCTTCCTTTTTCGATTCCTCAACCTTCGGTTCGTCTTTCACCTTTTCAGAACTATAGCTCCCCTGCCAATTACGATTTTTGTTGGAAGGGAACTTTTTCTTGATGAACCTTCTAGGATTTGACACCATCATTGCATAGTCTTCGGCTGTCAGATCGTGATCTCCCAGATTTAGATCCTCTTCATCTTCTTCTACACTTTTACCCTTGGACAGAAGCGCCAGAGACCCCAGATTTGAAACCACGCTTTTCTCTTGCAGCACTGTCTTTTCTTGGGATTTCAGAATTCCCACCAGTTTCGCCAGCGAGTACAATTTGAACTGCTCGTGTGCTTTGACCGTTGACACAACAGCTCTCCATTCGGATCTTAGACCATTCAGAAAAGTGACCTTCTATTCAATGAGCTTCCTTTCAATATCATGTTTGATCATCTTGCTGAGAAGATGATTGAAGCGATCAAATGTCTGCGTAACAGACTCATCAGGATTTTGCTTGAACTCTCCAAATTCAGACAGGAGTAAGGTCTGAATTGAGTGCTCTAGATATTCATCTGTGGAATACAGCTCCCGCAGCCGATCCCATATTTCTTTAGTTGTACTACAGGAACTCACCAATCTAAATGTGTTAGATTGAAGAGCGAATCGAATTAGTATTAGTGCCTTGATGTTGCACTGAAACTTCTCCTTTTCGTCCTGAGCAACATCTTTCATATCTTTCAACAAATCATTATACTCCTTTTGAGTTTTAATAATTCTGGATGTTCCTGAATGAGCAAATGGTCCAGTCACAATAGCTTCCCATATTAGATACCCATTATCTTCAGATCCAATAACGTAGTCTTCAAAGTGGTGCGTCCAAACCTCGTAATCTTGAGTGTAGAGAATTGGAATCTTGGTTGTAGATCCAATACTATTTGAGATGTTGATAGGATTGGATTGATAATCATCCATGCTTGATCGTTTAACCTGTTATAAGATCAGACTTGTAATACGTAATATTAGGGCAAGATGAATAAGCAATGAGATACATCAATTATGGAGTGACGGCTCAATAAATATCAATAAATGCGGAATAAACCCTAATCACTTCTTTCACAGAAGAGATGTGTATGAATTACACAGTCTCCTGCTCTGATACCAATTAATGAGTTAAGAAACTCTTTGATAGTTTAGATCTTTGAACAGGTTAATCACAAAAAAGATAATCAGTAATATCAAGCACAAGAATGAATCAAAATATGTCAAATGATTCAATAGATTCAAGCCTCAGCAGAGCTCGATAAAGAACTTCTGCTATAGAGGCTGTTAGGGTTACAAAACGATAAAGATAATAATTGACTTCAAAAACTTACATACTAAGATGCATGCAAGCACCTATAAATACAAAACCCTAGAAATAACTCTCGGATGGACAGGCCCAATCTGGAGACTAAATGGACTAAAGAGCGAGCCCAAGACGCAACACCTTTCAAACCCTACAAATACGAATACGATATGAATGCGAATGCGAATACGAATACGAATAGAAATAGGAATAAGAGTAGGAGTACGAATATGAATACGAATACGAATACGAATGTGAATGTGAATACGAATACGAATAGAAATAGGAATAGGAGTAGGAGTACAAATACGAATACAAATACAAATACGAATACGAATACGAATGCGAATACGAATACGAATATGAATAGAAATAGGAATAAGAGTAGGAGTAGAAATACGAATACGAATACGAATACGAATACGAATACGAATACGAATACGAATACGAATACGAATACGAATGTGAATGCGAATGCGAATACGAATACGAATAGAAATAGGAATAGGAGTAGGAGTACGAATACGAATACGAATGCGAATGCGAATACGAATACGAATAGAAATAGGAATAGGAGTAGGAGTACGAATACAAATACAAATACGAATATGAATACGAATACGAATGCGAATGCGAATACAAATACGAATAGAAATAGGAATAGTAGTAGGAGTATGAATATGAATATGAATACAAATACGAATACAAACACGAATGCGAATACGAATACGAATACGAATAGGAGTAGGATTACAAATACGAAAGTACACCTTTAGATATAATCGAATGTAAGATAACTAGAATAACTGAACTGTTCTTAAACTAGACCGTGCAACTAATGGATAACTAAACTTTACTTTTAGGAAAATAAGGGTTTTTCCTAGGATAACTGAATTGTTCTTAAACTAGATCGTGCAACTAATGGATAACTAGACTTTACTTTAGGAAAATAAGGGTTTTTCCTAGGTTAACAAACTATACATAATCGAACCAGGTAATAAACGAATAACTCAATTAAACTTGTAAGAAAATATGGGATTTTCTTAGATAACAAACTTTTTCAGAAAAACCAAAGGAAACTTGTACATTTTCAGAAAAACAAACCTCTTATGAACTCACCAGCTTTATGCTGATTTTCAAACTGCTTATATTCAGAGGTCCATATTAGACAGGTACCCGCGATCTTTTGGAGAAGACGGGGCGCTTATCAGACTCGTCTTAACTTTTGTTCAAATGATATATATGTATGACACTTGTAACACTTCGATTTCAAACAAATGTAATAATTCTATGTAATGTATTGTTTTGTGTTTACTATGCTTACTATGTACGTTGGTTGCAATATACATGATGTCCTCCGCCCCGGAACATTTCCGCCTTAGGTTTTGGGGTGTGACAGATTGGTATCAGAGCCCTTGTTTATAGTGAACTAGTATACCAAACCTTACATGGTATAAGACTATAAAAATTAAGGGGCCTAAGTGCTCTGAACTAAAAGTATACCTTAAAATATAAGTATTTTCAAAAGTATACAAGTATACCTAACCGTCGAAATCCATAACTACAAGTAGAACAAAACATAAGTAAATGGGTGTTGTACACTGCAGTTAAACCTGGGCAGTTATGTAGTCATGTCTAGGATCAATATAGCCTGGCCAACTATATTCATTCGAGACACGGCCAACATGTGCTTGGGAGTGACTGTGGTATGCAGCATGCCTAAAACTTACCCAATACCCAAACAACGAGCCGTCGTCACAGCGAATCATGAAATACTATAGGAGTATTTCTCGAGCCTAATCTGTTATAGAGATCCTCATTCCAGCGTTTCTCCTCAATCATTCCTTTAGCGATAGTTTATCTGCTTTGATAACTTTTTCCTGCTTTATCGCTTAATAGAATTCTATGTTTGTCTTAATGAGATATCCCTTGTTCCATGTCTCTTGATTCAAATCAGAGGACTTATCATCCCCTCTTTCCTGATCTTTTTAGATCAAGATGCCTCCAAGAAAGAGACCCAACTCAAAGAACAACAACCCTCCACCACCGCCTCCTCCCCAATTTGATCCCGTAATGTTCCAGACAGCTGTTACTGCCGCAGTGGCAGCCACCATGTCTCAAATAAACCCCGGTAGTTCAGGAGGTGGTCCCCAGCCCCAAAACCAGGAAGGTATCTAGGGACACCGGAAGGAGTGTTCCTATAAGGACTTTATGAATGAAAACCCACATTCTTCGATGGCACAGAAGGTGTCATTTCCCTAACTCGGTGGTTAGAGAAAGTCGAATCTATCTTCGAGATCTGTGCCTGTTCAGAATCCGACAAGGTGAAATTCGCCGCCTGCACGTTCACCGATAAAGCTTTGACTTGGTGGAACAGCCGAGTCAAATCTCTAACCCTACCTGTAGCCAATGCTATGGGTTGGGAAGTCATGAAGGAACTTCTGTTCGCAGAGTACTGCCCTCGGGGCGAAATTCAGAAGCTGGATCATGAGCTCTGGAACCTGAAGATGAAAGGTTCCGATATCGCCGCTTACACTTCAAGGTTTGACGACTTGGCGCTTCTTTGTCCAGGGATGGTTACCCTGGAAAATAAGAAGATTGAGAGGTTTATCTGGGGGTTAACCTAGCCAACTAAAGGGAACATTTTAGTTGCGAAGCCGGATACATACGGCAGCGCCAAATGCTTAGCACAAATCCTGATCGACCATAGTGAGAACATAGAGGAAGCAGCCACCACTCTTGAGCCAACAAAGAGAAGTGGTGAAAAAAGAAAATATTGGGAGACGAAGGAGAAAAGTCAGCCTTCATAGGAGTTCTTGAAGAAACAGCAGATAGTGGTAGTCCACACTGCCACTACTCCTGTTGTTGTATCTGTCATCGGTTCCTCAGCCCAAGCACCTATCACCGGATATGCCGGTATTCTCCCGTGGTGTAACCAATGCAGTTACCACCACTGCATCCCCGTTCCCTGTCATGTGAAATTTTGCAAAAATTATGGCCAAGAGGGTCACCTTGTGCGAAGTTGTAGAACACCAACCAATCAAGTCTCCGGAGTAGGTATCAGTCGGGCCTGCTACGGTTGCGGCGAAGTCGGGCATTATAAGAGAAACTGCCCCAAGACAACAACAACTGGCAACACTGGAAGAGTCCTAGCTATAGGACAAGGTGAGACAGCCGCCGATCCCACCGTTGCTACAGGTATATTCCTCTTCGACAACCTTTATGCTTGCAATCCTTTTCGATTCTAGTACTGAAAGATAATCTGTTAGCTATTCATTTGAACATCTTCATAAACATAGGCCCACCTAGTAACCGAAACGTTTACCGTCGAGATAGCTAACGGTGAGAAAGAAGGCATGTTACATTCTGAAAAGCGTATCCCGAGGTACATAGAACTTTTCGAAATCCTCATTAGGATCGATCCCGTAGCCTACAACTCCTGCTACCCTCATAACTTAGCAGCATCCATCCGATATTCCACGTCTTTGTCCTTAAGAAGTTCCTAATCGGCGAAACCATAGTAATCCCTTCGTTGAGACCGAAATCAACGAAAGTCTGAACTTCATGGTAGAACCAATCGAAATCATAGATCAAGAGGTTAAACGTATGAAACAAGCCGTACCCCGATAAGTGAAAGGTTCCCCAAAGTGCCATGCGAGAATCCGAATTCTCTTGGAAGCGTGATGATCCAATACAACAAAAGTATCCGTATTCTCTTCCCAAATCTGCGAGTCGCATCTAAAGTTTGAATTTTGGGACGAAATTCCCTCTAACGGGGGGATAATGTGACAACCCGAAGTTCGTTCCGTCATTAAAGATTCGTCGTCTTGAATTGTTTTCGTTCATTTCTAAATTAAGTCATTAATTTTGAGTTTGTTATTATGACTTAATAATTGTCCAAACACATTAGAAACTCATGAAAATGCCCCAAATTATTATTTGGAAAAATTTTAGTTTTATTCCATCAAGTTATAAAACAATTAAATAGGGTGCGACCAAAAGCCTCACTTAACATCAGTATCGGGTAGAATTCCACCGTGTCCCAAACTTTGAGAATATATAAAGTTGAGAGAGCCTCATTTGAAGCCTTTTCCACTCTCTCTCTACTCTTTCTCTACCTTCTCTCTCTAAAACTCGAAATTGAGCCAAAATCACCCAAATCAAGCTTCAAATCATCAAGGTAACTATCCTAGCTCCTAGTATAACATCTTTAACCTTCAAATTCGTGGTTAATCTATGAAAAAGGACCATTACCATGAGTTTATGGTCCTAGAACAGCCCTAGGCCGTGAACTCACATAAAAAGGGTTTTTGGACCATAAAACCCTTCCAAACCTCATTTGGAGCCTAGACATGACCTAAGGACTTATTTGCATGAACTTAGAACACCTTGAACTTTTCATTTAGGGTATGAACATGAGTTTATAGCCCAAGAATATGCTTGGACCATAAACACCAATTCATGGGGAGTAAACACCTTTTAAGGTGTTAAAATGCCACTTACACACCTTATAAGCCTTAGAATGAAATCTAGAAGCAACCTCAATCAAGTTAAGGACCTTAAACATGCTAAAACTACTCCTATAGGAGCTTACGGCCGTAAACCCCCCAAGAATGGGTTATTAGGCCGTAAACTCCTAAAACTTAGTCAAATGGTACCTTAAACTCATCCCAAGGCTTGTTTAATGACTTAGAAACACTTGTAAAGGACCAAGGACCACCAAAGCACCTTAAGACTTGGCACATAAGAGTTTACGACCGTAAACTCCTATTTTACTACCGTAAACTCCTCAAATTGTCCTTAGGATGTTCAAAACCCATTCCAAAGCCTTAAAACCAAGTCTAGCATTAATCCTCAAGTGATATAAGGCCATTTAGCACCTTAGAACACCCCACCATGAGTTTACGGCCGTAAACTCATGGGGAGTGGGTCATTAGGGCCGTAAACCCTCTTATGAGTTTACTCTTGAAGAGTAAACTCCATATCCAAGCTGTATATGTCCATAGATGTCACCCGGGTCACTCCAAACACTTGTAATGAAGTGTTTTCGCATCTTGGAGTGTATAATCCTATCTAAATTGTAGTTCGAATCCTAATTAGATACAAATGTGTATCTTTTCATATTACATAGGAACCTCACACGCATTCAAACCCCGAACTAACGTTTAGCATCCAATCAGGCATATTCTTCAATCGGTGAGTTCATACCCCTACCCTTTTTCAATGTTTTTCAATGTTTTTAGGGGGGAATACAAGCAAAAGTACAAGGAAATCTTGTACTCAAACTTATGATTTTATTTGAACTATTTCATATGTTGTATGCTTTTAACACGAGAAACCGTATTAACAATTCATTCAACTTACAGAGTAAACTGTCATGTTATTTATGAAACTTCTTTTAAAATGTTATATTTTATATTTCACAAATGAATTTTCCATATAATTGTTGTTAAAAGCATGAATCTTAAAGCATTAAAATGTTCTTGATATAGCTCCCTGTAGATACGAAAGTACAGTTAGAAACAGATAATAATACGAAAGTACAACTAGGAACACGAATACGAATACGAATTCGAATGCGAATGCGAATACGAATACGAATAGAAATAGGAATAGGAGTAGGAATATGAATACGAATACGAATACGAATACGAATGCGAATGTGAATACGATACGAATACGAATAGAAATAGGAATAGGAGTATGAGTACGAATACGAATACAAATACGAATACGAATACGAATACGAATGCGAATGCTAATACGGATAGGAATAGAAATAGGAATAGGAGTAGGAGTAAGAATACGAATACGAATACGAATGCGAATGTGAATACAAATACGAATAGAAATAGGAATAGGAGTAGGAGTACGAATACGAATACGTATACGAATGCGAATGCGAATATGAATACGAATACGAATAGAAATAGGAATAGGAGTAGGAGTACGAATACGAATACAAATATGAATACGAATGCGAATGCGAATGCGAATACGAATACGAATAGAAATAGGAATAGGAGTAGGAGTACGAATACGAATACAAATACGAATACGAACACGAATGCGAATATGAATACGAATACGAATAGGAGTAGGATTACGAATACGAAAGTACGCCTTTGGATATAATCGAATGTAAGATAACTGGAATAACTGAACTGTTCTTAAACTAGACCGTGCAACTAATGGATAACTAAACTTTACTTTTAGGAAAATAAGGGTTTTTCCTAGGATAACTAAACTGTTCTTAAACTAGACCGTGCAACTAATGGGTAACTAGACTTTACTTTAGGAAAATAAGGGTTTTTCCTGGGTTAACAAACTGTACATAATCGAACCAGGTAATAAACGAATAACTCAATTAAACTTGTAAGAAAATATGGGATTTTCTTGGATAACAAACTTTTTCGGAAAAACCAAAGGAAACTTGTACATTTTCAGAAAAACAAACCTCTTATGAACTCACCAGCTTTATGCTGATTTTCAAACTGCTTGTATTCTCAGGTCCATATTAGACAGGTACCCGCGATCTTTTGGAGAAGACGGAGCGCTTATCAGACTCGTCTTAACTTTTGTTCATATGATATATATGTATGACACTTGTAACACTTCGATTTCAAACAAATGTAATAACTCTATGTAATGTATTGTTTTGTGTTTACTATGCTTACTATGTACATTGGTTGCGATATACATGATGTCCTCCGCCCTGGAACGTCTCCGCCTTAGGTTTCGGGGTGTGACAACCAATTCCACCATGAAAACAAAATTTTAAACAAATTAGGTTGTAAATGAAACTCCTAGATCTGTTGAGATTCATTGAACTTTTCAATGGCATGTTTAATCTCGATTATGCCCTTCAAGTTTGTGACTGGGATACAGAGGATCACAAACAGGGTGTGAATAACCATGCAAATTAGCTTGGTACTCTCGAAGTCATTTATCACCTGGGTTAACCACACACGCTCCATTGATCTATGACAAACTACGAGCTACCCATTACCACCCTTCATTAGTCCACATTAGTGTGCCGGTTAACCACACACGCTACACTAACTGACCAATAAGGTACAATGTGCAATTTCATGGATTAGCATCAAATTCACATTTTTCTTAAGTAACTAAGATTGGGAATTTATAAAGCATTTAGCTACTTGGTATTTCATTATACTTTTAATGGAAGTTTGTGTCCTATCCTACCCGTTTAGCTAACGACCCTCCACTGGTCAAGAGTGCGGTGGGTAAGAGTGAGTACCCATTTAATCGTCATTTTATAGGCAATTTCCTTAAACATCCCTTATAGATCAGCTTCGTGAATGAGGCTTACTAACGGTAAGACTGACCTTTCACTTATACACATATAATATATTAGACTTTTAATTTTATATAGTATAAGGGTGTATTTTACACATTTAAAATACTAGATGGTTTAAACTATTAATAAATTAGACTTTTAATTTAATTTAACTTAAACCATACTATTATGGATTTATTAATTCTCTTTTAATTAAACACTTTAATTAATTTAATAAAGTCCATAAGGTGTAATTTGAACTATTGAAAAACATCAAGGTTTTAAATATAAAAAATTCAAAATTAAAACTATTTAATTAATTTTTTAAGCTATGAAACCAAAAGTTGCACCTTTTAAAACTCTTCAAATTACTAGATGTTTTAGAATTCAATGTTTCACAAAAGAGACTTTTCAAATTCCAAAACTTGAGGGCAAGTTTTGTAACTCTTCAAAACTTTTTGACTCCAAAACTTGATGGCAAGTTTTGTAACTCCTTTAAAAAAAACTTTTGAATTCCAAAACTTGAAGACAAGTTTTGTAACTCTTCAAAACATTTAGATCAATTTTAAACCAAAAAAATAATCACATTTTTTTGTATCTTTTACCAATTTGACCTAATACAACTCTTGTAGCAAGATAATTTCAAATAAAAAAATTTACAAATAATTAGCTTTATCATATAAACTAATATTCATCTTAAAATTTTGACAGTTATCTTTTAACTGGATGAGGATGATCACTACCATATCAGAAAAATGGATTTTATGATACAAAACAATTGGCGATAATGATCCTAATCAAATTCTGGCCAAAAAAACTTGAAAAACTGCCATCTAATGATCCAAAAAATGATTTTCTTTTGCTTTGAACAATCAACCAATGCATCTATATGACAGAAAACAACCTGACTTAAGGTCTACTCAACGATTTGGAACGCCCCAACTCGACGAGTAGACACTGTAAAGGAAAATCGTAATTTTCAGGGATTTGTACCATATTTAAGGAACTTATGAATCATTTGTGGCCTCCCTCATCGTCCTATCTATCCAGAGGGAAACCATAGCCGTGTTTTGGTGCTTTCATGAGTGTGTGAGCATTGGGGAGTGAATCTTGTGTTTTTAGAAGGAAACTTGAAGGTTGAAGAGATTGAAGTGAGGAGAGGGATTTAGATCCGACATCTACCTGTTGTTAGCATCCATTAGAGGTAAAAAGTTGCTACATTGATCTCTATTTGCTTAGATCTCATCTTATGGAAGAATATGGTCACTTTTGGTGCAAAAGGGTTTCATACTCGAATTTGGATTTGTCATGAGGATATGGTTCCAGATCTGGACACCTCTAGGTCTTCAATGACATAAAGTTGCTCCCTTTACCTAGTTTAGGCCCTTTTCCACGTCTTAAGTATTGTATGAACCCTAACTTTAGTGTTTTAGCCATTTGCAGCCATGCATGCACATAAAGTTTTCAACTTTACGTGGTATTTCGGTCTTAAGGGACTGGATTTGTAGTTTGGAAGTTTGGATTCGACTAGAAGGGCTGATTATGTTAAGACAAGGGAAAACTTGACAAGATGCCTTGGCGACTCGGCGAGTTGGAGCGGGTTTCCTATTTTCGATATATAGAGTAAACTCGGAGAGTTGATAAGATAACTCGATGAGTTGGATTGAGGTTTCCCCATTTTTGATATGACGAGTAACTCAACGAGTTGATGAGACAACTCGGCGAGTTGGTTAGGGTTTTCCCCGGTTTTCTGGACTCTGAAGGTACTCAACGAGTTGCTAAATGCACTCGACGAGATGGGGTTAACATGGACTGTTGACATTGACTGTTGACTTGGACTTTGACCAGGGTTGACCAAGTTTGACTTCAAGGGTATTTATGGTATTTCGGGATTTTGACAAGTTAATCACATGATGGTTATAGGCAGTTGAGTTGGAGCTTCGCGTTAGGACTTATCTGATTCTATCTTATCAGTTCAGTATTCTTGAGAGGTGAGTCTCCTCACCATACTAATGGGTCGAAGGCACTAAGGCCGACCCATTTTATGATATATGGTACATTAGTTGAAATAGTGTTGTGTGGCATGTTAGCTGGTTATGTGCTAGGAGGTATGCTAGTTGTATATGTTATATGTTTGTATGGAAGACCACGGGAGAGCCCATAGCACCTGGATGTAAGACCAAGTGGAGATCTTATGGCTTTCCTATTAAAGACCATGGGAGAGCCCATGACACCTGGATGTAAGACCATGTGGAGAGCTTATTGTCTTCCTATTCAAGACCATGGGGGAGCCCATGGTACTTAGGTGTAAGACCATGTAGGGAGCCCATGGCAACCTGGAGTAAGACCTTGGGGTGAGCCCACGACATCCCCATATGTTGTATGCATCGCTTGTATGGTTTATGTAACTTTTATAGCCAATATGGATTATGTGATTATGTGGATTGCCAGGGGGAGCGGGGTATGCTCTGGGTAACTCACTAACCATTAGCTTATAATTTGTTGATTTGTTTCAGGTACTTCTGAGCCTAAGGGAAATGACAAGGCTTGATGGCGCGACATGCATTCAAGGCATTTGATTTGATGGGACACTCTGATATTTGAAATAAAAATTGTTGATGTTATGAAACTGAAAACAATTGTTCTTTAGATTTGTGGTTTATTGGAAATGTTTGACTATTTAAAAATGAAAATTTTCTTTTCAAAAATTTAGGTCGTTACATCATAATGATTATTGAGCATAAAGATCCTTTATTTACTTGGATGAAGTCATTGGTTAGGCTCAAGCTCTCCTGGAAGTCTTATTCTCAATTTTCTTTTCTTCTAGAGAAAACTTAACATGACATGGGTTTTTGGGTGGTAAAACAACCGACTAAAGGCTCATATATAGAGTAGAGGGGTGTGTAGGGTTTATGTAAGTTTAGGGTCATGTCTTGGAGGGATACGAGGCCATTCCCAATCATATGTTGCTTGTATCTTAAGAAAAACTATTTTTTACTTTTGGTCCTTGAATTGGTTGGAGGCCATTCCCCTAAACTTGTTTTCTCTAACATTATGGACACTTTATGAACTCACAAAAGACCTCCCTTCCGGTTATCTTATTTCAAATTTAATTAATTTTATTTAATTTATGTTTTTTTTCCTTTTATACATTTAGCCCATTTTACTTTTATATCTTAGGTTAATATTATTCTGATTACTTTAGTTTATGTTTTTAGTCTTCAATAACTAATTTAAAATATCCAATTCTTAATTGATTTGTTTATTGAATATGATTTACCAAAAGTCACAAACTTAAATATATATATATATAATTTATCAAAAGTCACAAACTTTAATAAACATAGTCTTAATTATTATCTTTTAATATTTTAACAATAATTAAGTATATTCGGTTAAATAGTTATTTTTAAAACTCCTAACCATGAACTTAGGTGTCACGTATACATAATACATCTCTTGTTTTTTTATGTTTTATTACAAAATTCATGTTATTTTTTGTTTTTTTATGTTTTATTACAAAATTCATATTATTTTTTCTTCTTGGTACTTACCATTACAAATTTAAATTTTATTACAAAATTCATTTTATTTTTTGTTTTTGATATGTATTATTACAAATTTAAATCAACCAAATTATTGGTAGCTAAACAAATTAGTATTAATTATACTTGTTATGGTACTGTTTACGAAATTTATATACCAACAATAGGTGGTATGTTACATGGTTTGGAAAAAAAGAATTGGTATGGTACCATTTTCACATTTATTTTTTTAACCTTAGAAACTTATGATTTGGTTGTTGTAAGTAGACACAAACAAAAAGATAAAAAGATTGGTCCCGAAAAAGACTGGGGTCGAACGGGTTTAGAACGAGACCAAACCAAAAAAGTATATGCCTGAAAAAAGATTGGACTGAATAAAAGACTAGTAGAAAGTGGTATAAAAAAGACAGGTTCGTTCCGAGTCTAGTCCAAAAAAAATCCGTTCGTTCCGAGCCCGATCTGAGAAATGACTAAAAGTCAAAGTTTAAATCATAATGTTTTTGTGCTAATCACATATTACCTAACATCTTTGTTTTTCTATTTGTTAATAGAAAAACAAAATTGAAACAAAAAATGAAACGGAACCGATAAACCCTAAGGTTGCGTTTAGTTACGGAAAAACAATTTTCATTTTCTGTTTTTCGTTTTTCCTTTTCAGTTTTTATTTTTCGTTGCCGGTAGAGATGAGAAAAAACCAAACCGAATACCAAAAAACCAAAAAAAAACTGACATAACCGAAACCGAAAAACAGAACCATAGCAATAACCGACGGTTTTTGTTTGAATTTTACAAAAACCGAAAAATAACGGTTTGGTTCGGTTTTGACGTATAAAATCGCCCATAAAAACTGAATCGGCCCACATATAAGTATTATTTATTATGTTTTAAACTGTTAGTTTTAGACTTTAGACTTTATAACTTTGGTACTTTATATTTGTTTTTAACAAACTCTTAATGGTGTTAAACTTTGATCTTTTGAATACTTTTATCCCTTTAGAATACTCGAATCCGTACTCTTTATTTTAGTATATTTAAAGTATCTGCAATACTATTTATTGCAACGTACTTTCACTAGGTTTAAGTCCAAAAACTAGAAAAAAATGAGCTCGTAAACCCACGGTTTAAAACCGAAAACCCATGAACCCAACCCAGAAAACCGAAAAAGCGAACCATGCAAAAACTGAACCTATATGGGCTTAAAAATCGAAAAACCGACTTTCTACGGTTTGGTTTGGTTTTAGCCAAAAACCGACTCATGCTCATCCCTAGTTTCTGGTTTTCATTGGAAAATTTAGAAAATACGTTTAGTTAAAACATATTTATTTTTCATTTTTAGTTTTAGAAAATTAGAAAACGTATTTAGATATGTAATTTTCTATCGGTTTTCATTTTTAGAAAATGATAACGGTGGTAGGGTGGGCATGCGGACGGTGGCGGTGGTGGGGGCAGTGGTGGTGTCGATGATGGCGATGGTGGTGGTAGTGGTGGCGGTGGCAGCGGGGTAGCGGCGATGGTGGTGATGGCGGCAGCAATTGTGGCAATGGTAGTGATGGGGTAATGGTGGTGCTGATGGTGATGGTAATGGTAGGTCAGTGATTATGGTAGTTGTGTTGTGTGTGTATGCGTGAGTTTGTGTGTGTGTGTGTTTGTGTGTGTGTATGTGATTGTGGGGGTTGGTGTGTGTGTGTGGGGGGGGGGGGGTGTTTGTGGGGGTTGGTGTATGTGTTTGTAGGTGTGTGTGTGTGGGTGAGTATGGGTGAGTGTGTGTGTGTGTGTGTGGTGGAGAGGGGGTTGGTGTGTGTGTGGGGGGTGGGGGTGGGGGTGGGTTTGGGAGTAAGTGTAGGTAGGTAGGGTGTGGTGGGTTGGAGGTATTAAGGTGATGGTAGGTAGAGGTGGATGGAGTGAGAGTGAGTGTTTATATTTTAGAAAAATTTTGGAATTAGAAAAATATGGAAAACAATGATAATCGTTTTTTCAAAAATTTTCCAACTTCTTTTTAATTTTAAAAAATGGAAAATTTACATTTTCCGTGAAAAATTTAGAAAAACAGACAAACTAAACGCGTTTTCAAAATTTTCATTTTTCTTGGAAAATTTTTCCGGAAAACGGTCGATTTTTCCGCAACTAAACGCACTCTAAATTTGATTGAAAAAGACATATGCAAATATCGTGCCAAAATAAGACTAATTCGAAAAAGAGAAATTAAATATCCTCCCATATTTTTCTTATATCTATATTTTTACCTATATTAAATGATGACAAATGTATTTAACTATTATTAATTTATTAAAAGGTAGAATGATGAGTATGAAGGAAAAAATAGACAAAACTGCAAATTTGGTCCCTGTGGTATTCAAAAACCTTTTGATAGGATCCAAAAAGTTTATAACTTGCATAGAAGGTCCAAAATCAAAGTTTTTCTGGGTTTTTGGTCCAAAAAAACTTAAAAAGACGGTTATGCCCTTTTGATTTCTTTTTTCCTTTTTCTATAAGTATTTAAATGTTATTTTGATTTAAAAAAAAAAAAGAAAAAAATGATTTTTTCACCCTTGCCCCTACCCCCACCGTACTCTCTCTCTCTCTCTCTCTCTCTCTCTCAAACAACACAACAAACCCAAAACTAAAACCCACCATTTCTCAACCGTGTGTTCGTCCCTCTTTTGTTGATAATCGGAGCAAGTCAAGCACCTATGAGTGTGTCATTGTTGCTCTTGGCACTTCCCTGTCTTTCACTCGCTTGTACTGCTGCCGGAATGACAAAGCCAAGGGTGGTGTTGCTGCTGTGTAACCACCAGGAACCACCTTGGTTCTATTCCACTGACCGAAGAAGACTACTAGGAACCACATCCCCTCGTCACTCTCCACCATTTCTCACTCCACCGGTGAAGAGAACCACCACAGTCAACGGTGGCAGCCTCTCTGCCTCCTCCTTGTCCAGGTTTAGAGGAGAACAATATTAGGAATCTCATTGTTCGATTTTAGAAGAGATGGATTTGAAATCTGGACCGATCTAAAGGTATGATTTGTAGGTTTCATTATCTCTTCATAATTCATTTTCAATAGCAATCTGGACCCATTTTCAAGACTTGAATTCTCCTCTCCTTGATTCAAATTCCCCTGATCCAATTTCGATTCCGACCTCTTCATCAATCCTTCCATTTTCCTCTACTTCTTTTCCACCGGAGCTTTCTTTACCTTTCTCGGAGCCAGTATTGTTGTCGCTACCGGTGGTGAAGTGTTCACAGCATTCACCGTCGGAAAATTCCACCAATTCCCATCATCACCGTTCTTTAATGCCCTAACTCCATTCCTCAATTTGAAACCAAAATTAAACTCGAAATTACCACCAAATTTGATCCCCAATGGGTACCCATAACAAGTTTTCGAATTTAGATAAAAATTATCAAATGATCTGTAGTTTTGGATTGTGGATTTAGAGTTCCCCATGACGTCGAAGGTGGGTTAGAGAGAGAGGGAGAGAGAGAGGAGGAGGAGGAGGAGGAGGAGGGGGGTAACGGTGGGGTGGGGGGATAATTTTTTCTTTTCTTTTTATTTTTAAAGTAAAAAAATACAAAAAAAATATTATAATAGTATTAGAATAATTAAAGAAAATACAAAAAGAAAACAAAAGAGTATAATTGTCTTTTCAAGTTTTTCTGGACCAAAATCCGAGGAAGTTTTTGATTTTGGACCTTCCATGCAAGTTGAAAACTTTTTGGACCTTATCCAAAAATTTTTGCAAACCACAAGGACCAATTTTACAGTTTTGTCGAAAAAATATTTAATTTATTTGAGGAAAAAAAATTCATAACCATTCTAATACCAAACCATTTCAAAAGTGCTCTTTTCTTTCAAAAGAGGGTAAGGCTATACAGAGTGGGATAAAAACCTCTATATGGAAGCTTAGGTGGCATCCTAAAAGACTCGTGAATACCGCCCCAAGTGCTAGTGGCTTGAGTGTGGAGTGGATGCAAAGACAAACGAAGACAACCAATAAAATTGAAGATGTGTGAGATTCGGACATTTTTTGGGTTGTGAGTTTGTAGCCCTTGAAAACAATTAAATTTAAAAAAATAAAAAAAGATTTTCAATTTAAATTAACCTCTATATACACATACTTTACACATATTTTTACATACAACAAACACATATTACTTCAAAATGGATAAATTTCCAAGTTCAATTTTCTATTTTTTTAATAATTTAGGTGTAATTTTCTATATTTTTTAATTAATGTAACGTGGTTTTAATTAATATAAAATATTTATTTATGTTATAAATTGTGTTTTTTATTTAATTTAATATTAAAAATTAAAAATAAAATAGTATGATCATTTTCAATATTTAATTATTTAATGAGTTGGTGGTGAAAGTGAGATTAGGCTAAGGTGACAACGTTTCATGATGGTTTACGTAACGGGAGGATGGGTTTGGTTGTTGGGTAAAACACTAAAACCCGAAAAACTAGAAAATTGAAATAAAAATATTGGTAAGAAATTGGAAGGAATCTATTCTGAAGTCCGAGCTGCAGTAAAACCAACGGCCCTGATTAATCGAATCGGTTTTACATATTCAGCGCAGCCAGGCCTCCATTTCTCTACTCACTGTCTCCACGATTCTCCTCGGCATGCCCTTGTGCAATACCTAATCCGTGTAGATTCTAAAGCCATTTTTGATTGATTTTAGAAGCTTCCAGACGCCATGTGTGGAATACTCGCGGTATTTGGTTGTGTGGATTGCTCTCAGGCCAAGAGAGCCAGAATCATCGAACTTTCTAGACGGTAATGTCATCTTTATCACCATTTTTAGTTATTTATTCTTTTCGGTTGATGCAATCGGCTACTATTGTCCATCATTAATCAAATCCGGCAATTGTTTATTATCTTTTTCATATTTCTGGATTTTGTTCGTTGGCATTTGCCTCATTTACGACGAATTTATGTTGAATTTTTTGTTTTTGTGAGATGATGAGAACTATATCTCACTATGTGATGAAGAACAGGATAAGTTTCGTGTAAACTGTAACACTTGGGGCCTCAGATTTTATGCTATTAATGTTATCCAAAAAAATTGGAAAAATGGAAGCTAAGGGATGATGTATTTGGTGGGTGACCAGAAGTCCAGAATTAATATAGTCTTAATCTTAGTCCCAGTTATTGGATTGGTACCACTGTTCTCCTATATCCATGGAAATGATATTATAATTTTTTTAAAAGTAATTGAATCTAACTTTAGCCTTATGTTCATGTAATCTATAAACATTTATATCTTTGTATATCTAAATGAGCTTCATACGCTTTTGCTTAATCATCTTTTAATCCCATATTAATCTCTACTTTGATGATTAAACACTAAAAGGTCACTTGAGTGCCTCCTTGCTCCATATAATGATTTGTAAAACAGTAAATATCAAACATATGATTGACCAAAATCACTTCTTTTGAATCCTCATTTTCATATCCCAATCTAGAGTTAAGGTCAAACCCACCATTCCCTTGAAGAACAACACTCTCAATAACCTATATGCTTTTCTTCTAAAAGAGTCAAAATGACTCTTGGCTATGTAAAAAAAATTAAAACGCATTAGATAAGTTGTCAATTATTGATTCCCCTCTTTATGTTTTTTTTTTTTTTGTTCATTGTGTCAGATTGCGCCATAGAGGTCCAGACTGGAGTGGGCTCCACAGTGAGCAAGACTGTTATCTTGCTCATCAACGGTTAGCAATTGTTGATCCTGCTTCTGGAGATCAACCACTTTACAATGAAGACAAAACGATTATTGTCACGGTAACTGGAATACTTTTTGTCATCAAGACATGTTGGAAATCATATACAAATAAACCAGACCAAAAGTCAAAATAGTAGCAACAAAAGTCGATGCATATTTTGTCAACCAATGAATCTCTCTTTTGTAATTCTTGTATAATGAAGCTAAGTTAGCTAACCAAAAGGCTGACTTTTTTTTTTTTTTTTTTTTAGGTTAATGGGGAGATATACAACCATAAAGCTTTAAGGGAGAAACTGACATCTCACAAGTTCAACACTGGAAGTGACTGTGAAGTGATTGCCCATCTTGTAAGTACCTTTTATAACTTTAACAGGAATACATACAAGTTACAACAAATCAGATAACATGTCAAGTAAAGAATGATATAAAATGAAATGGCATTTGAATTTCGAACTGTTTGGAATATTTTGTGCTAACTTTAGTTATGTATTATTTACTACTAGTATGAGGAATATGGAGAAGACTTTGTGCACATGTTGGATGGAATGTTCTCTTTTGTGCTTCTGGACACTCGTGATAAAAGTTACATAGCAGCTAGGGATGCTATTGGGATCACCCCACTCTACATGGGCTGGGGCCTTGATGGTATCTATAAATCTTAATACTTAATATGTATATATATATATATATATATATATATATATATATATATATATATATATATATATATATATATTAATAAACTTTTGACTTCATCTGCAGGTTCTGTGTGGTTTGCTTCAGAAATGAAAGCTTTGAGTGATGACTGTGAACAGTTTATGTCATTTCTTCCAGGCCATATATATTCTAGCAAAGTTGGTATGCATTATTCATCCTTTAATCAAGCATCTATAATTACATTTTTATAGCCATAATTCCTATGTTTACAAGGTTTAATCTTTTATATTAATATGTATATACTTTTATGTAACAGGTGGGCTGAGAAGGTGGTATAACCCCACATGGTATTCAGAAAGCATTCCTACAACTCCATATGATCCCCTGCTCCTACGTCATGCCTTTGAAAAGGTTTGTTACTTGTAGAATTGCTATTTTTTTTTGAGTAAAATTTTTAATATGAGGTATTTACAGGCTGTAGTGAAGAGGCTAATGACGGATGTGCCCTTTGGTGTACTTCTTTCTGGAGGTCTTGATTCATCTCTTGTTGCTGCTGTTGCTTCACGCCATCTGGCTAACTCAGAAGCTTCCTGGCAGTGGGGATCACAGTTGCATACTTTTTGCATTGGATTGAAGGTCAGTTAACATTCTTGATTCTTTCATCTCATGTATTATCCACTTTTTTTTTATTATTATTTTAAGTAAACCTAATTTGATTAATTATCAACAGATATTCCGTCACGGGTCAACCTTTTAGGTTTTTTTATAACTTAATTTGATTATCATATATAAAAAATTTCTTAATTTGGTTATAAAGAAACCTAATTTTTAGGTTTTACATAATCTAATGCCTTTATCTAATTTGCCTTTTCTTTATTTTGGAAATGTTTGTTACTAAATTTGTGGTTTAATTTTTTTAGGGTTCTCCTGATTTGAGTGCTGCCAGAGAGGTAGCTGATTATCTTGGCACTCGCCACCATGAGTTTTACTTTACTGTCCAGGTAATTCTTTTTAGGGCTAAATGCAACAAATAGCAACGTACTTCCAGGATCTGTTTTTTATACTACATCCTAATTTCATGTCTTTCTGTTACAGTTGTATACTTGAATAATCATAATCCACCCTGTTATAATAAAAAATATTACTGAAATACAAAGCAATTTTCAGTGCTATAACTGTGTAGATTTTTCAGAGTATAATCTTCTGATAATAACAAAACTACAAGTCCAGGGTAGGTTTTCCAAGACGCAATACCTTAACAAGAAACATATGATGTAATGGAAAAAAGAAACTGGAAGGAAATAGCAACACGCTTTTTTTTATTTGTTTATTAAAAGTATAGCATCCTGTTTTCAGGTTTTCCTATTAAAAGTACAGCATTATACCTAAAAATCTACCCAGTTGTAGCAACGTCATTGAAATACAAATCAATTTTCACAGGTATAACTGGGTAGTGTTTACTATCCTGCAAAGAAAAAAATTTACAATACATCAGTAGTTTTTTCAGGTTACAATGCCTTGATAAGAAAAAAAGAGTGATGTAATAGAAAAAACTGGTAATACACAAACAAATGAAAGAAGTAGCAAATATAATTTCATTGATTTGTTTGTTATCCTATCCTACTTTCATTTCTTTCTGTTACAACATTATACTTCAAAAAAATTGAGTAGGTAGATTTTTCAAAGTATAATGTCTTTATAAAAATATTAGAAGTAAAATGGTATAATTGGGTAGATTTTTGAAAATGCAATGGGTTAATAAGTAAGAAATGGAAAGTAGAATGGTGTAATAGAAAAGAATGAAAGTAGGTTGCTAAATACTGATGTTGTTAAAATTTATCAGGAAGGAATTGATGCACTGGAAGAGGTGATTTACCATATTGAAACGTATGATGTGACGACTATTAGAGCCAGCACACCCATGTTTCTCATGTCCAGAAAAATCAAGTCTTTGGGAGTAAAAATGGTTCTTTCTGGAGAAGGCTCTGATGAAATTTTTGGTGGCTACTTGTATTTCCACAAGGCACCTAACAAGGAGGAGTTCCACGAGGAAACTTGCCGAAAGGTTCTAATTCATAATCATCATCATTAATTCATTATTATTATTATTGTTGTTAACTTTCATTTTCTTTTATAGCATCTTCATCTTACTTTCGTTTCTTTCTATTACAATGTCATAATAAGAAGAGATGAAACAAAGTTATTTCTTGCATTTAACTCTTATCATTATTATGATTCATGCTTTATGCTTTATTGATATAGATAAAGGCTCTTCATTTGTTTGATTGCTTGAGAGCAAACAAATCAACTTCAGCATGGGGTCTTGAAGCTCGTGTACCTTTTCTAGATAAGGAATTCATTGATGTTGCAATGAGCATTGACCCTAAGTGGAAGATGGTAAACTAACTTTAACTTTTCTTCATATAAATTTTAATATATGCTCTTATTCTTAGATGACAAAATATAATCTTGTAATCCGCATTATACATATGCTCTTTATGCCAACTGCCTGCTAAATATCATATGGGGTGGTGGAATATTAGTGTTTCCAATAATAGTAAGTAGTAACAATAACAATAAATAAGGATTTGGTATATGATGAAATCAGAGAACGGAGGTATTGGAATGAAAAATTCCGCTCCTACATGCCAACCGAAGGTCATGGAATGTGATGACTCATTCCACCAACTTGTTTATTCCTTTAACTCGGTCATTCCATTTTGTAATCCAATCAAACAAGACATTGAATAAATAATTATACAATTAATTTTCCAAGATTTAATTTGTTGTAATTTTATTATAGATTCAACGTGATATTGGGAGGATTGAGAAGTGGGTCTTGCGCAATGCATTTGATGATGCCGAAAACCCTTATCTGCCGAAGGTATGCTGTTTCATCTATTTTAGAGTAAATTACATTTTTGGTCCCTTATCTTTTTGCAGTTTTGAGGCCTATTTCCAATTGTTTTAATGATTTTGTTCAAAAATTGTATTTTTCAATAGTTTTATCTTGCACTTTTGGTGCCTATAGGAACCAAAATCATTACAACAATTGAACCGAGTTTGCAATAGGAAACTATATGGGACCAAAACTGAAAATTTTGAACAATCTCAGGGACCAATAATGTAATTTACTCTTAATTTTATATCCAAACCCCAAAAGGAACTGTTAGAAATGTTTAACTCTCCAATTATTATTTCATTTGAATTTAAATAAAAATGTTACAAGTTATAATAGTTGCTTGTCTCTTCAACAGCACATACTGTACAGACAAAAGGAACAATTCAGTGATGGAGTCGGATACAGTTGGATTGATGGTTTGAAGGATCATGCAAACCAACAGGTCAGTCGTTTGTTGTTATTCAGCATTGCTTCTAAGACAAAAGGGCAAAATAGTCATTTACTCTTGAATTCAAATGGTGTATCCATGATGTTAAAAAAGAAAGTCTCAACACTTTATCTGATGAAAAAGAAAAAAAAATGACCCTAAGACAATTATTTTTGCAGATTACTGATTCAATGCTAACAAATGCAACTTTTGTTTATCCCGAGAACACCCCTACGACAAAAGAAGGGTACTACTATCGGACAATCTTTGAGAAGTTCTTCCCAAAGGTAGGTTCACTTTACTTTTTTTGCTTATGTTTTGGGTGTTGTATGACTTATAATGTCACTTTCAGCATAACCTTAAACCCCATGCAAAAGACGTCAGTACCCTTTTCAAATAATAAAAAAAAATAGCCCTAGAAAGGTTGTCCAGTGGCAATCCTTGAGAATTTTATAACCCAAGTATTATTATTATTATTATTCGGTTAACTGACTCATTGGAAAAAATATTTGTGGTTTGAAACAGAATGCAGCAAGATTAACGGTTCCAGGTGGTCCAAGTGTGGCATGCAGTACGGCTAAAGCGGTGGAGTGGGACGCGTCATGGTCCAAAAATCTTGACCCGTCTGGTCGAGCCGCTCTCGGGGTGCATGAGGCGGCTTATGCTTCTGATGCAAACAAGACCGATGCTCTACTTAGTTAATGCCTCCTCAACATTTATTTATCATCGACTGGTCTTATAAATATTTGCCTTTTAACCATTTTTTGCTTCATTTAGGGTTGGAAACTGGTTTTGAAATTTTCGTTTCTGTGGATTTGATTTGCTTTCTTCGACACATGTTTTGATCAAACTTTTATTGTATAATTGTTGGTTTGTTTGGTATTTATATAAATGGTTGATGCTTATAGAGCTTTTTGTTGATCTTATTAGTAAAAAAATTGTAAGTATTATCGCCTATCTTAGTAGCAAAACTAAAAGTACATTATATAATTTTTCCTTAATTTGCTCTAAGTACGTCATAAATAATAAAAAGCAGCTGTTGTGCAAAACATGAGAATTAAAACCCTACTCTTGTTAATCCATCAAGTCAAAAAGCAGTATCCTCCACAACTTTCATTTGTAAGTACATTTGATTTACCAGCATTCGAATATCAGTAATCGCGAAATGAGACACATCCCCTCCAACAAAATAATGCCACGTATTCCCGATCTCCATCCAACTAAACCCCGTTTGCTTCTTGACCTCATTTTCCTTCATCAAACTCCTCACCCGTGTCACTTGTCTCCACAAACCCAATGAAGCATAAATATTGGACAACATAACATAAGCCCCCGAGTTTTTAGGGTCAAAACCCGTAAGTTTCTCAAAAGCTAATTCCGCCAATTCGGTATTATTATTCATGCTAAAACTACACCGCGCAAGAATGGCACCCCAAACTCCAGAATCGGGTTCAAATGGCATTTCTTGGATTATTTCATAAGCTTTTTTAACTTCACCCGATCGACCCAAAATATCGATTAAACACGCGTAATGCTCCGAACGTGGGGCCACCTTGTAAAAAGATTTCATTGACTTGAACCAATATAAACTCTCTTTTACCTTACCTGGATCATCAATAACAGTTAAAATTTCAGCGACTTCTTTAGGATAGATATTATACTTTGAAAAACCTTTGCTTTGTGTATGGATGACATTAATACAATTGGTTTTAGTTAGATTTTTCAAGACATAAATAAACAGACAGATGAAAGTGCATTGCTTATAAAAACGAATAATTGTGTACCTACCTGCATGACCACAAGCTGAGAGCAAGCTAAGAAAGGTGATCCCATCGGGTTCAATTCCATGCAATTCAATCTTTTTAAATAATCCAAGAGCTTTCTCATATGCTCCATGTTGTGCAAAAGCTGCAATAATTGTGTTCCAAGAGACAATATTTGGAGTTTTTATATGTTCAAAAGCCGACTCAGAGTCAGGAAGACATCCACATTTGCTATACATTGTGATCAGAGTGTTTCCTACAGAAACATGTGTGCTTAATTTGAGTTTGAATACGAGTGCGTGTGTTTGTTTGCCTTCTGTTAATGATGCAAGACTTGAACATGCAGAAAGAATGGAAACAAGGGTGTATTGATCCGGTTTTAGTGGAGTTTGAATCATTCGGGTGAGTAGTTTTAGTGCTTCCTCACCTCTCCCATTGTGAGCATAACCTACCAACAATCAAGAATTAGTACTTGGGTAAATGACCATTTTACCCTTGTGTCAAGTAAACATACCTGTTATCATAGCATTAAAAGAAACATCATCTTTACATTCAATTTCTTCAAACAACACCCTGGCATCTTCCATCTTTCCTTCCTTGCAATAACCAGTAATCATAGCAGTTATAGCAACTACATTCTTGCATGGCATCCGACCAAAGATTTCTCTAGCCTCATCAAATTGTTCATTTTCAACATATGCACTGATCATCACAGACCATGAAACTTCATTACGAGTTGTCATGGAGTCAAATAACTCCCTAGCTTTCTTAATCTCGCCTTTCTGTGCATACCCATCAATCATAGCTGTATAAGATATCACATTTCTCTTTGGCATTTGTTCGAAAAGCTTCACAGCTTCGTCTACTCTTTTATACCTAATAAAACCCGAAATCATAGCATTCCAAGACGCTGTATTTCTCTCAGGCATCTCGCTAAAGTAAGCAAATGCAATATCGATCATACCATTTTCAACACAACCAGCGATCATCGAGTTCCAAGACACTACATTTCTCAGAGGCATTAGATCGAACATTCTCTTCGATTCTCCAATAAATCCGTTTTTCCAGTAGCCGGTGATGACCGCGTTCCATGAGACAACATCTCTAGTAGGCATTTCGTCGAACAGTTTACGGGCAAGATCCATTTTCCCGGCACGTGAGAGGTTGCCGATTCTAACATTTGAGGAGTATACATCTCGAAATGAATGAAAGTTTAGAGTGTGTGTAAGGAAATAGCGACTGATGCAACGGTTGGATGAAGTGATGGAAGATAGATTGTGAAGTTTTGCCCGGGGAAGCCGCGAGACAAGCATCCGGGAATTGTGAAACTTGGTTCACAGATAGACCGCAGCAGGAAATAGTTGAAATGATTCAAATTAAGGTTAAAGACTATACAAAATTACACCATTGGTTCTTGTGTTTTATTATTAAACTAGTTTATAAGTGTGAACCACGATAATTAAATTAATTAAATTTTCATATAAAAAATCAAAATTATTAATTAATTATTTTAAATAAATTATTATTTAAAAGAAAGTTTTTTAGTTATATAAAATTAAAATCATTGATTTAAATAAATACATGAAGTTATATCATTTTATAATATGTATTAAATTTATTTTATTTTTCAATCTAATGTTATTAATTTAATATAATTAGAGTGAGAAAATTTAAAATTTGAAATTTAAATGAAAGAATCAATTATTAGTTTAATATAATTAGAGTGAAAAAATTTAAAATTTGAAATTAATAATTAATAGGTTGACAAGTTGCATGATAATGTATATATAACATTAATGAGGTGTTCTAATTGTATGTCAATAGGAGATTAAACTTATTCTTTTATTAAAATAGGGATATTCCTACTTTTTAGTTTATATATTCTACTATCGAATTAAATGAATTAGATGGTGACATGTGTAATATTTAATGCACATTTAATAAAATTTAATGATTTTTAAGATTACTAATACGATACATGCCAACATTTAAATATGTAGGAGGATTGATATGAACAAAAAGTAGGATAATATTTAATTTCTCTTATCTTTTTTATTGGTTTATATTTATTATTTCAGTTTTAAATAGTATTGCATTAATTAGAAAAAAAACATCTAAAACATCTAACACTAATCAGATTTCTTCTCTTTCTTTTTCGGTTGGAGCCAACCCAACACATCCCCCCTTTTTCACTTTAAGACGGGTGGAGCGGATAACGCCTTTAGGCGTCAGAATAACGTGGACAACAAAAAACGGCGTTATAACGACCTGTACACCCCCCTCCGTTTTTTAGTGTTATGATAAGAGATTTTATTGTGGTAACGGGTGGAAACGAGACATTTGATTGGAACGGTCATATTTTCAACCGTTTGCATACGGTCACAAATATAAAAAAATCCCTATTAATATAAATACACAACGTTTTTATCTTCATTTTACCTACAAAACTCAACAAATTCTTTCAACAATTCCTATTTATTTCAATTTCATTTTCTTTTCTAGTACTCTATTTAATTAAAAAATTGATCATTTTGATCTGTTCTATCCATACAATCATGATATCGACGATGATGGTATGTTTGTGGGTATGATGTACCGATATATTATGGACATGCTACCCCTCGAAGCCAGCTCCACTACTGACCAGACATGCGGCATTGAACAGAGATCGTGAAGAATAGCATACACGTCTACTACACGATTATTTTGCGGATAACTGTGTCTACCAACCTAGTGATTTTAAAAGAATGTTTTATTTGCAGAAAAATATGTTTCAACGAATAACCAATGCAATGGAAAGCAGTTACCGTAATTACAATTGTTTTAAAAATTAAATATATGTTCATTAGATTATTACATAATTGTTTTAAAAATTAAATATATGTTCTTTAGATTATTAAATAATTGTTTTAATAATTAAATTTATGTTTAGGTGTGAATATTTCCAAATGAGGTATGATGCGAGAGGTAAACAAGGTTTTACAGGGTTGCAAAAAAGTGTTGCTGCAATCAATCTTATGACTTTGAGGGAGTCGTCCGATTCTATTGATGACTATATGAAAATGTTAGAGCGAAGTGCATAAGAAAGTTTGTTTAGATTAGCGAGAGGTGTTATTGAAACCTTCGGTGACAAATACTTGCGCAAACCTTCATTGAATGACATGCACCAACTATATGCGACACATAAAGAACATCATGGTTTTCCGGTTATGCTTGGAAGCATTGATTGCACAAAGTGGATATGGAGATATTGTCATGTGGCGTGGAAATATCAATACACAAGTAGTCATATTGGGTCGCCTTCATTAGTATAAGAGCTTGTTGCGTTACAAGATTTATGGATTTGACATGCTTTTTCCAGAGTTGTGGATTCTAACAACGACGTAAACGTTCTTGATCAGTCACCAATATTTCAAGACCTTTTGACAGCAAAGGCATCAGATGCTCCTTTCACAGTAAACGACCATGAGTATAAGTTCGGGTATTACCTCACAGATGAAACATACTGTAACACCCAAAGTTTGGAAGGCCAAGAAAGGAAAGAAAACCTTAATTTTAAGGGGCGACTCGGCGAGTCCAAGGAGGAACTCGGCGAGTCCGAGCGGGATCCGAGTCGAGGAGTAAGTGACCGATTCGACGAGTCGGCCAAGGTAACTCGGCGAGTCTGGTCTGTGCGAGGAAAACCCTAAATTCGTGTAACAACCCGAAGTTTTCCATCGCCGAAAACCCATTCTACCCGTATAACTCGTCGTATATCGAAATGTCCCGATATCGTTTTTGGGTTTAGTTAATTAAAGTTATATGTTTATTATCGTCCAATGAGTGTCCAAACCCTTTAGGAACTCATGAAACTAGCCCAAAAAAGTTCATTTCAAAAAGCTTAGAAATGTCCCCGCCGGGTGACGGAAACTTAATCGGGTGCGACCTAAAGCCTCGTTTAAGGCCGGTATCGGGTAGAATTCCGCCGTGTCCAAGTTTTGGGAACTATATAAACAAGTTAAACCTTTCATTTGAAGCTTTTTACCTCTCTCTCTACTCTCTCTCTCTAACCTCTCTCCTAAAATCCAAGTTTAAGGGTCCAAAACTTTCTTTTAAGGCCTCAAATCCCTAAGGTACCTTCCTAACTTCATTGTATAGCATATTTGGCTTCCAAATTCGAGATTTAAACATGAAATGGGACACAATATATGAGTTTACGGCCCAGGAATCTACCTAGGCCGTAAACACTAAGTTTGAAGGGTTTTGAGCCCTTAAACCCCTTCCTAGACAATTTTGGACTTTAGATATGGCTTAATGGCTTCATGAATTGAACTTATAACATTTAAAACATGGATTTTGATGGATTTGGAGGAGTTTACGGCCAAGGCACAAGCTTGGGCCGTAAACTCATATTTATGGGGTTTTCTTGACCTTAAACCCTTCCAAATCACTAATAAGGCTTAGATATGAATTATAGAATATTGGTTTTAGCATTTGGACACTTGAAACATAATTTTTGAAGGATTTATGTGAGTTTACGGCCAAGGCTTGTTCTTGGGCCGTAAACTCCTTAAAACTTGGTGTAAATTCATTTTAAAGTGTTGTAAAGCCCCTATAACACCCCTAAAGCCTTGAAACAATTTTACCAATCACATGTGATTTGTTTTAGCATCATTTAACACCATTTTCATATGTATTAAGGAGTTTACGGCCAGGAGCCTATGCTAGGCCATAAACTCCCATAAATTAATCATTTTGATGTTTTAAATCCATTCCAAGCCCTTAAATCCAAACCTAGAAAAATGCCCTTAAAGTGTTACAAGCCATTTTGTGCCATAACTCACCCCACCATGAGTTTACGGCTGTAAACTCATGGGTAGAGGGTCATGTGGCCGTAAACTCCCTAAGGAGTGTTCCTTTGAAGTCCCAATTCATTATCCTAACTATATGTGTCCCTAAACGCCACCCGTGTCCCTCCAAACACTTGTATCGGGATGTTTTCGCGACTAGAAGCATTTTTCCCTATCAAATAATCAATCTAAGTCCTAATTAGATAGAAATGTGTATCTTTAAATTATACTTAGGAACCTCGTGCATTTGCAAGCCCCGGACCAACGTTTAGCATCCGAAATCGTCACGTTTCTCGTCCGATGAGTTCATACCCCTACCCTTTTTCACTGTTTTTAACTGTTTTCAGGGGGGGGGGGGGAATACAAGCAAAAGTACAAATGTATCTTGTACTTAAACTGATTTACAATTAAATGATTTTAGTTTCTAAATGTCATGATTTCCAAAGATTATGATAACTGATGTTTCGAATTGCAGGTTAATTATAGATTTCTTTGAAAAGTGTTTTGATCTATATTGTCTTTTGTAAAAGAAACCATACTAATTATAACGAATATACGAATACGAATACGAATGTAATCTAGAACGAATACTAATACGAACGTAATCTAGAACGAATACTAATACGAATGTAATTTAGAACGAATACTAATACGAACGTAATCTAGAACGAATACTAATACGAATGTAATTTAGAACGAATACTAATACGAATGTAATCTAGAACGAATACGAATACGAATACGTCTACGAATACGAATACGTCTACGAATACGTCTATGAATGCGAATACAACTACGAATGCGAAATGACGCCTTTGGTTGACACTAAGACTTCGAATATACAGTTAGTGTACCCCTTGAGTGTCACCAGAGTTTCGAAGTTAATACGAAAATACGCCTTTGGACCTCTTCTGAGTTTCAAATATATTCGCCTCAGAATGTCGACAGAGCTTCGAATACACTTCTAATATACTCCTATGGAACTCAGCAGAACTTCGAAAATACTATAAAGTACGCTTCTGTGTGATTCCAAATATTCGAAATTACAACAAAGTTAATAGATAACTCAACACATAGGAAAATATGGGATTTTCCTGGGATAACATTACAATCAGTAACGAACCTAGATACTAATAGATAACTCAACACATAGGAAAATATGGGATTTTCCTAGGATAACATTGTTGGATTAGGTGTCTAAGCCCATAACTATAATTGGTATATACTTAAATTGATAGCAGCACAGTCCTTTTGGGTTGCCCTAAACCTAGCAACCGGACAAGGAAATTATGAAAGGAGAGATATTAATTTATTATAAGATTAATAAATTAATATAAATGAATTTATTAATATGTTAAAAGATTAATATATTAATAAGAAATCATTTTGTTTAATTAATTGTTAGCCAGAAATTAATTAGAATTAATTTTGGGGTTAAAAGAATTAATTATAAAGTGCAGGGACTAGTTTGCAATTATCTAATAGCTGAGTGGAAGGCTCCAGAACCTCCTTGGAAGGAGGTGGACGAAATCTATAGGGGAAACCCTAAGGATTTCGTCCAAGGGGGCTTGGATAAGGCTTTTGGCTTTGCTTAGGCCCTAAGTAAGGAGCATTAGGGTTTTTCTTAAACCCTAGATCCCTCAACTATATAAGGAGCCTCCTGGTTCACATTTTGGTCACTCTTTCTTTGGAAGAAACCCTTAGGGCCGAAAATTGCATACTCCCTTTCTCTCCTTCTACTTTCCTTCTTGCTAGTTTGGGTGTGATTCCATTAGAGGCATTACACTTGTGGTGCTAAGCTTCCAAGAAGATCAAGATCAAGATCAAGGGAATTATCAATTGTTTACTATAACAATTGAAAGGTATGTAATTTCTAAACCCTAGTTTGTGAATTTCGAAAATAGTCTCTCTCCTCTAGGGTTCTTATTTTGCAATTCAAAGTTGTATGTTCAATAGCTAAAACATAGATCCAAAGTAGGTTGCATGTGAACTTAGGAATTGTATTCTAGTTTATTTGGTTTACCTAGAAAACTCATCAGTGGTATCAGAGCAATTGTTGCTTTTAAATTGAATTGCTATAATAGTTGAATTGCAAATTAGGGTTTATAGCCATTAAACCATAAAGGCCAAAATTTTTGATTTTAGGGTTTTGGTGCAAAGGGCTTTCGAAAAACCCTAGCCTCCATGAACCCTAGTCGAAATTAGGGTTAGGGTTTCCAAAACCCTAGCCTCCTCCCCTTGTAATTTCGAAATATGCTCCCTCTTTTAGGGTTTCTTTGTTTTGGATAATAGTTGCCTTATTGGATTATTGAGATAAATAAGGAAATTATCCTATCCCCATATTTTCGAAATCTAGAAGGGATATGGATTAGGATTAAGTTAATTGTTTAATTTAATTAGATAATCCTTAAAAGATTTAATAAATTAATTAAAAGTTAATTAATAGATAAATTTTAAATCTAATTAATTGGCTTACTTAAATTTAAAATTTTATAGTTTAAATTTCAAAAAATTTATATAAACCCTTGGAGTTTTAAAATGTTTTAAAACACACCTTATATATATATATTATAATTAAAAGTTAAATATTATATATGTATAAGAATATGGTCAGTCAAATCGCTAGTATGCCTCATTCACGAAGCTAATATAAAGGGGGGGGGGGGGGTATAAGGAAACTGCCTATAAAATGGTAGTTGAATGGGTGTCCACTCTCACCCACCGCTTCCTTGATTAGTGGAGGGTCGTTAGCAGAACGGATTTGATAGGACAACTACATCTCATTAAAAGTATAATGTTATTAAAGAAAGTACTAGAACATTATTTTATAAAATCCCAACTCTAGTTACTTTAGAAAAAATGTGAAAAGTATACCAATCCATGAAATTGCACATAATGTGTTGGGCTGGAGATAGTTTTTGATGTTGCGTCTTTTGGGCTCGTTAGATTAGCCTTGTATTCTCCGGTTTGAGCCTGTCCAACCGAGAGCCTTTTATGTATAGTATTTAAGTTAATGCTTGCATGCATATTAGGTTAAGATTCAAGATTTTCAGATTTAAGATTCCAGAGTTTTACGATATAGCTTTCTTGTAATCTTCTAATCCTTTACAGTTGATGTTCTTAATCGAGCTCTTCTAAGGATTTTATTTAAATCATTCGACACGATTGATTCAAGCTGTTTTGTTCTTAATATTGCGTTCTGCTTTGTTATTAGTATTGCGTTCTTGCTGTTTCATATTCATATACTTGTTCAAGATCTAATCGATCTTCATAGATTAAAAGTTGTTTTAATCCCATCAATTGGTATCAGAGCAGGAGGCTGTGTAATCGATACACATCTTTTCTGTGAAAAAAATTTCCATTAGGGTTTTTCCGCAATCATCGATATTTATTGAGCCATCATCTTAATTGACGTATCTTAGTATTTATTGTTTTGCCCTAATCTGTTTTTTTTACAAGTCTGATCTTTGAATAGGTTATTACGATCATTATGGACGCGACGCAATCAAACCCTATTAATATCTCTAACAACATCGGTTCGACGACAAAGATTCCAATCTTATACACCCATGACTATGAAGTATGGGCGCATCATTTTGAAGATTACGTGATTGGATCGGAGGACAATGGTTTTCTCATATGGGAAGCCATCATCAATGGACCATTTTCTCATTCTGCGACATCCAGAATCATTAAGACGCAAAAAGAGTATAACGATCTGCTTAAGGACGTGACGAATATTGCGCAAGATGAAAAAGATAAATTTCAGTGCAATATTAAGGCACTAAGGTTGATCAGATTCGCCCTTCAGTCCGACACATTCAGACTGGTCAGCTCATGCACTACGGCGAAGGAAGTGTGGGATAGACTTCGCGAACTGTATTCCACAGACGAAGATCTTGAACATTCCATCCAAACCTTGCTTCTATCTGAGTTTGGAGAATTCAGGCAAGGGGCCGAGGAAACGGTGACCCAGACGTTTGATCGCTTCAATCATCTTCTCAGCAAGATGATCAAACACGATATTGAAAGGAAGCTCATCGAACAAAAGGTTACTTTCTTGAACGGACTGAGATCTGAATGGAGAGCAGTAGTTTCCACAGTCAAAGCCCATGAACATTTTAAATCATACTCTTTGGCGAAACTGGTGGGTATTCTAAAGTCCCAAGAGAAGATTGTGGTTCAAGAAAAGAACGTTGTTTCTAGTCTTGGTTCGTTGGCCCTCCTATCTAAAAGTAAAGCCGTGATGGAGGATGAAGAGCTCATCTTGGAAGAGTATGACCTCACAACTGAGGATTATGCCATGATGGTATCCAATCCTAAAAGGTTCATAAAGAAGAGATTCCCCAGCAACAAAAACCGAAACTGGCAGGGGAGTTACAGCTCTGAAAAAGTGAACAATGAACCGAAGGCTGAGGAGCCCAAGAAGGAACCGAAGGCAGATGGCGATTCCGGAGTAAGCTGCTTCTACTGTGGTGGCAAGAACCACTATGCTAAGGACTGTGTTCTCAAGAAGATGGCTGAAAAGGACGATGGAAAGGATGAGGAAGCCGTGCTGCAGAAGAGATTGGATGAGTTGAGAAAGAAAAAGTCTACCGCTAACCCTTCTATTAATGCTCTTATTGTGCAGGGTTCGGTTAATGACGATGAGTTCAGTAGCACCGAAGTTTGGTCTACTGACTCAGAAGACGAAGAAGTGAGGAAGCCTACTCATGGAAAGGCTTACATGGCTAAGGAGGAAAGCAGTGGTGGAAAATGCTTCATGGTGTCTGGCGTATCTCAAATGAGGGGATACAATACCGATGGAGGAAGCAATGGACCGAAGGTGCAGGAGGATATGTGCTTTACGGCCAAACCACTCAGCCAACAGTTCAATGAGCTCGATGAACTGATAAAGAAGGTACAATCTATTTTTATTTCATCTAAAGTACCATCATCCTCATATGAGAAAGAACTAAAAAACGTCAATACAAGAATTTCTCATTTAGATAGTAGCTTAACTCAAACTCGAGTCACCAATTCTAACCTGACTGATCAATTAAGCAGGGTGGCGTCGAAGAGTGAGGAGCGGCGTATGTGGATTGAGTTAAAAGAGTCGGAATTAATTAAAGTCAAAGACGAAAACATTTATTTGCAGAGAGACAATTTGAAATTGTTAAAACAACGAAATGTTTTTTGTTTAATAGCTAAACGTTTATATTCCAATATTACTCAACTTCACTTGGACTGTGAGATAGGCCAAAAGATCCATCGTATGATTTTGCCCTTCCTAGAATTTAAGGAGGATGAAATCGATGCCGAAGCTTACAATTGTGAGAGTGTGATATCGTCTGATGATGTCAACCCAACTTATAAAATTGGACTGGACAAAACTGAGTCCTTCATTAAATCCAAAGACCACAAGGACATGCTCAAAAATCTTTTGGATGAAAATGACAGACTTAAACTGAGAACCGAAACCATACAAAAGTTTGACTCTCTAAACGCCAACGTAAGCTCAGAAAACAAAATCGATGTTGAAAATGCATCTGAGCTTAACGAGGACGAAAACATGAGTGAAATTTCTGTAGAGGATACGGTTGACTGCTCAGAATTTGTTAAAAGCGAAACTGAAAACTACAAAAATCTTATTTCTGAAAATTCTGTGGAATTCGCTAGATTGTCCCAACAAAAGTCCCCGAAATTAGTAGAAAAAGCTGTTGTGTATCAAAAGGTCAGGACCACTCCGAATCAGGTATACAAGGTGACTGGAGTAACTGAACATCAAACAGCTGAACTCACGGCTATTGTTAACGAAGACAATGCTGATGGCTGTGATGAGTTCTTCTGGGAAGCTCCTATTGATAATGGAAACGAAACCGTTGGCCTATCTGAAAGAACCTCCTGGATGAAGAAAGGGAGATACATACCTGAACCCTTGAACAAGCCTGATAATTTCAGTGAACCAAGTACAAGTGGTACAAAAGATATTCCTCAAGAGGTTGATAGTTCAGCAAAAGAAGACATTCCTTCAACGCCAACAGCTCAAAGTGAAACTTCATCAGATACTCCTTCCACTTCCTCAGGGCAAACTGAATCTTCTTCAGATATTCCCTCTGCTTCCTCGGCTCAAAGAAAAACTCCTGCAGTTCAAAAGGAACCAGCCAAGGTGACATCAAAAGCGAAAGCGAACGTTCATCATCCACCTAAACAGATGAGGGATAAAAAGATAGAAAGGAACCTAAGATACAGGAAAAACCTTTGGCACTCCCAGAATGCATACTATTCACACAAAGACAAGAATCTGAAGTATGAAAACAATCCCGTAAGAAAGCCTGAAAGTTCCAACAACCGAAAGCCAAGGTTCGGTTCGCAAGAAGATACCAACCGAAAGTCAAGGTTCGGTTCACAAGAAGATACCAACCGAAAGTCAAGATTCGGTTCTGAAAAGGATTTCAACCGAATCCAAAGGTTCGGTTCCAAGAACAACTCCAACCGAACACAGAGGTTCGGCTCTGAAGTCAAAAGAGAACGAGACTCGAAGGTCTGCTCCTCCAATGATCAAACGCAAAAGGGTCACCTAGAGTCATCAGCCAGGAAGTCCTCCCCATCCAAATTCTCTCGTTCTAATTCTTCTCATTCTTCTACTTCTACTCATTCATCACCATCTTGCTCTAAAGCTAATCCCGCTTTTCCTCAAAAACCTCATTCATCTGCTGAACAGAAGGGAAAGCAGAAGGTCGATGAATCCAAACCTGAGTCCAAAGCAAACAAACCCAATCTTAACAAAATAAAAGTCTACACCATTAGAAAGAAAGATGAAACAACTCTAATTAAAAGAACATATCTAGTTGATATCTCTCTTACTATTCCCGTTCCCATGAAAACCTCACATGGACCCAAGAAACTTTGGGTTCCTAAATCTGCTAAATTTTTGCAGGTTATAAGTGACGAGCAGTTTGACGAAGAATGGTACATCGACAGTGGCTGCTCGCGTCACATGACAGGGAGGAAAGAGGAGCTCAGGGAATACAGATCTCTTGCAAATGGTGGCAACGTTAAGTTTGGAAATAACTCTTTCGGCACCATAAAGGGATATGGGATGATAACGAATGGTGATTTTACCATAAGGAAGGTGGCCTATGTGGAAGGACTTCAACACAACCTCATCAGCGTATCTCAGCTTGTTGGAGGTACAGGTCTCAAAGTTTCTTTCGATGATGAAGGTTCTGAAATCATAGAGAAAAAGACAAAGAAAGTGATTCTGAAGTCAGAGCGAAAGGGTGAAATGTTTCCCCTGAACATGAAACCCATCAAAGGAAACCCAGCAATATGTCTGCTATCAAAAGCTCAATCCGACGAAAGCTGGTTGTGGCACAGAAGACTCTCTCATCTCAATTTCAAAGATATCAACCGACTTGTCACTGGAGGTCATGTTAGGGGTCTTCCATTGCTCAAGTTTGACAGAGAGCATTTATGTGCTGCATGTGAAATGGGAAAGCAGAGTCGTCAAAGTCACCCATCCGTAATTAACACGAAAGTTGTTGAACCACTCGAATTGCTTCATATTGATTTGTGTGGTCCTTCATCTATCGAAAGCATCGGTGGTAGCAAGTACATTCTTGTTATCGTTGATGACTTCTCTCGATTTACATGGGTGTTCTTTCTAAAGCTCAAATATGAAGCGACTCAAAAGCTAAAAGTGTTTATCAAGCAAATTGAACTCCAGCTCAAGAAGGTCGTTCGAAACATCAGGAGCGACAATGGTCTCGAATTCAAGAACAAGGAGTTTGAAGAGTTTCTTGCAGAAAAGGGAATTAGTCATAATTTCTCAGCTCCCTACACACCACAGCAGAACGGAATAGTCGAAAGACGAAACCGATCTCTGTGTGAAGCTGCCCGAACTATGTTAAGTTTCGCTTCCTTACCTCTTTATTTTTGGGCTGACGCTATTTCTGCTGCTTGTTATACACAAAACAGGTCCTATCTCAACAAGCGATTCACACTCACACCATATGAGATATTAAACAACAGGAAGCCCAATGTGAAATTTTTCCACGTTTTTGGCTCAAGGTGTTTCATCTTTAACTCTAAAGAACACCGCAACAAGTTTGATGTCAAAGCCGACGAGGGAATCTTTCTGGGGTACTCGCTCACTTCCAAGGCGTACAAAGTCCTAAACAAACGTTCAAGAAGGATTGAAGAGACATACTATGTGACCTTCGACGATAACTATGTCAAGAAGCTACAGGCCATAGATGACACTGCCAGGGAAATCTTTCCTCAAACTGGCCAAGTCACAGTCTCAATCGCCAATTTGTACGAAAATTTTCTGGAACTATTTGAAGAACCGGAAAAAGCTTCTCTCTCAGAAGCAAGTGCAACTGACAACAAAATAGATCATATGAAGCAGATTGTCGAAGATGCTGCAAGAAGAATGCATGAAGGAGAATCGCCCACTGCTGAATCTCCAACCAACAATGCTTCAGTCGAGGGGGAGCCAAGCTCACAAGTCTAGGGGGAGCCAAACTCTACTACTTCAACCGAAGGTCCTTCACCAACCAAAGGTACCTCTCCAACCGAAGATGCCCCTCCAAACGAAGGTGCTTCAATACCTGAAAGTCCAGCACCGCAAGAAACCCCTGAACCTCATGTTTCTCAAGACTCATCAATTGAGGGGGAGCATGATGATATGACGCTTGATTTCGATAGCCAATCTGAGCCAGAAGAGATGATCAATGCTGAACTAGATCCAACCTTCGATCCGAATTACCCTCCTATTACCAAATGGACCAGAGATCATCCCATCTCTCAAGTAGTTGGTGATGTATCTGAAAAGGTTCTGACCCGATCTCAACTGAAGGCAAAACAGACATCCTTATTTTCAAAGGTTGAGTTTTGTATGTTTAACTCTTTCATATCAAAAGTTGAACCGAAGACAGTGAACACTGCCCTCGATCACTCTGATTGGGTTCAAGCAATGCAAGACGAACTGAACGAATTTGAAAGGAACAAAGTCTGGCGCCTCATTCCAACTCCTCCGGATGCTTCAGTTGTTGGTCTTAAATGGGTTTTTCGAAACAAAATGGACAAGGAAGGTAATGTCATAAGGAACAAAGCTCGTCTGGTTGTCAAGGGATACTGTCAGGAGGAAGGGATAGATTACGAAGAGACGTTTGCTCCAGTAGCTAGGCTAGAATCGGTTAGAATATTTCTGGCCTATGCTGCTCACAAAAACTTTGAGGTTTTCCAAATGGACGTCAAGTGCGCATTTCTAAATGGAGAACTCGAAGAAACTGTGTATGTGGAGCAACCTCCTGGGTTTGTGAACGAAAAGTATCCAAATCATTGCTATATTCTGGATAAAGTTGTGTACGGCCTCAAACAAGCTCCGAGAGCCTGGTATGAAACGCTTACAAAATTTTTAAAGATGTCCAAATTCAAACAAGGTTCGGTTGACCCAACCTTCTTTCGCAAAAAGGAAGGTAACCACCTTATGATAGTTCAAATTTATGTCGATGACATCATCTTTGGCTCTACGAATCCCAGCTTAACAGCTGAATTCAGAAAGTTGATGGAGACTAAGTTTGAAATGAGCTCAATGGGTCCTATTAATTTCTTCCTTGGTTTAAATATAAGCCAGGGACCCGAAGGCATCTTTATCATTCAGGAAGCTTACACGAAGACTCTCCTAGCGAAGTTTGGCATGATGGGAGACTCAAAAGTCAAAGTCCCAATGGCATTCGGCACCAAACTTACCCCTTCACTAGATAAACCGGCTGTCGACATCACGCTCTATCGTCAAATGATAGGCTCATTGATGTATCTAACTGCTAGCAGGCCTGATATCATGTTTTCTGTGTGCTATTGTGCTCGATTTCAGGCTAACCCACGCGAACCTCACATGCTGGCAGTGAAGAACATCCTACGCTATCTCAAGCGAACCGCCTCCTTAGGTCTATGGTATCCATCCAATTCAGGCTTCTTCGTTCAAGCCTATTCGGATGCTGACCTTGGAGGATGTGGACTCGACCGCAAAAGCACAACTGGTGGCTGTCAATTTCTTGATGGGAAGTTGGTCAGCTGGCAATCCAAGAAACAAACATGTGTGTCGCTGTCTACTGCCGAAGCGGACTACATTGCCGCTGCATCCTGCACATCACAAGTGATTTGGATCCAGAGTCAACTTCGAGACTACGGACTCAATATGAAGAAGATCCCTCTATATTGTGACTCTGAAAGTGCAATAAGGATCTGTCATAACCCAGTGCAACACTCTAAAACCAAACACATAGCACTGAGGTATCACTTCATCAAAGATCATGTGGAAGATGGAAATGTCGAAGTTCACTTCGTAAGAACCACTGATCAACTGGCTGACGTCTTTACCAAAGCTCTTCCAGAAGCTTCATTCAATAAAATATTGCAAGGGCTAGGAATGATGGAATCAGAGTCAGTACCTCACACTACCTCTCAACCTCAAACGTAAGAAGCGAAACCAACCGAACGTTCGGGTTCGGTTCAACCATCTCACTCGCTCATTACTTCAAAGGTAGTTTTTCAGTGCTGTATATTTCGTGTGCAAAATTTGTTTTTCTTTATGTAAAAAGTTTTTCCAAATTACATTTCTAAACTCCTTGGTTTCTTAAATTTTTTTTTTCCAAAACCGAAACCTCCAGAAGGTTCGGGTTCGGTTTTTCAAAATTTTCCTGAACCGAAACCAACCGAAGGTTCGGGTTCGGTTTTTCAAAATTTTCCATAACCGAAACCAACCGAAGGTTCGGGTTCGGTTTTTCAACTTTTTCCAACCGAAACCAACCGAACGTTCGGGTTCGGTTTTTCAATTTTTCCAAAGTTTTTTTTAATTGTTTTTTTTTTCTTTTCAATCTTTTATATTTTTTTTAAGTCTCAATTTTTTTTTCTTTTTATATATCAAAACTCCAAAAATATTTTTTTTCTTTCGTGTGCTCATTTCTTTATGGGAATATATTCGATGACTTACTTAAGTGTCCCTAGAAGCATGCTGCTGTATGTGTCCCAAGCCTCATAAGATTTTGAATAATAGCCTTCATGACCTGGTAAACACAAACCTTGTCTTCCCAATAAGGCTAACTCATTTATTCTAATCGTGAGCTACCTCACTCTCTTCTCATATGAGTTCAGAGTCTCCTGCTTGGTCCTTATGTTCGCAGCAGAGGTACTATGTCTTCTTTCACCATCCCCATTACACTTCTCCATAACATTCGTTTCATCACTGTAACCCTTGAGACTCTCAGAAACTACCACTGAGGTTTATGGTTACACAACATCTGTGTTTATGATCTTCGTTTCGTGCCACTACGAGCTGAGTGAAACCCAAAATTCAACACCAACGAATTGAAGATGACCAATTAACTTGATCAAGTTTTCACCAATGAATTGACGAATGTACCTTCATGGAATCTCAATTTCTTTTCTTTTTGAGTGATTCCAATGAAATTGTTACACACCATAACATTTCTTCCCATGGGATCCAGTTTTAAATTTTTATCTGAGATTTCATATTAATCCAAGCCACTACCAAATCAACTCAAACCTACTTGTTCAACAGACTACACTGGTCTCACAAGTACTTTGTTCACGTTCGTTCTTATATCAAGAATTGAATTGTTGAATCAAAGCGAAACCACCCTTAATATGCCTTATTAAAAGAAGCCTTTCAACATTTATTAATAAATGATTGATAGTAATTCAACGGGATTCCACACTAACACTTTGAGGTCTTTCTTGACCTTGAAGGAAGAGATTCGTGCCCGGGATCATCAGTTTCGTGTCATTATTGACATCACAGATTATCCTAAATAGAGTTGCTTTATTTCTTTATTTTTTTACACTCTTTGCACGAAAATCCTAGATTTTCAAAAAAAAATTCCGTTACTAATTATTTTACAGGCTGGATATTTACTGGATGCTTACAAATGAGGTTGTGGTAAAAAATTAGCCACGTGGATCATAAATTGGAAACAACCGTTTAAAAGGGGATAAGACAAAAAGTTGCTGACTCGGCGGGAGTTAAATGGATAGAAATTCAAACGACGGTAAAAAGGAGGGCGCGTGAATTTGAAACGGCCGCGCTTTTTCTGACACTTATTGGACGCGTGTGCAGTATTGAAGCGTCATCCATTTGGCATTAATGGCGCGTGTGGAAATGGAAACGGTTCCTCTCTCTGAACCGGCGCTTATTGGGCGGCGTGATCCTAGGAATCTGACACTCTCTCTCATACGTGATCATCGCACGTCCCAACTGTCACCAATCAGTCACTCCAAAAACCCGTTTTGTATTTCCATAAGAGATTTGAAACGATTTTTCTCTCTCCTATCACCAACTATAAAAACCCATCAATACCACCTTTTACCTCTTTACTGCCCCCATAATTTCCAAAGGAAAAATACTTCCAAACTTTCTCCCGGTTATCTTCTTCTCCCAACCTGCAACAATGGCTGAATCCTCTTCCGTCCATGCTACTTCTCAGATTCTTCCAATCCGTCCTCAGCAATGCCTCGTGATTGATCTCAACCCACTGGCGTATGATTCTTATATGTCGCCGGTCATCGAGTGTCTCAAATACTCCCAGCTTGCTCCTGCACTGTCACGGATTGAAACGGTGTCAATGGTGGCCTTATCTCAGGTCTACGCGACGGCTTACTACGACAAGGTTGTCGACAGGGTATTTTTCGAAGTGGCGAAACACAAGACGTCGATTTCTCATCCCCGCTTCTGCACCATGCTTGGGTTTGCTGCTGACCCATCACGAGTTCACCCGGAGACTATTCCGGTTGGTATGCTCTACAACATGTTCTACAACATGGGCTACACGGAAGTTCTCACCTCCGTCGCCAGGTTCAAGAAGTCCTGCCTACCGCCCCAGTGGAATGGGTTATTTACAGTTCTCTTCAAGGGACTGTCAGAGAGGAGCTCAGGATCAGACGGGGCCAGTCGGCTTTTCCTGTCAATCATGTATGGGGTGTACAACGGGATCAATCTGGACTATGGGTTTGTCCTTTGGCAACAACTGATTCAGAGCCTCTCTTCCTCTTCCCGACACTCCGAGGTGTCGCTGGCCCGGTTCTGGATCTTGATCACAAGATGGGCCATGGACAAGTTTAACGTTCTCACAGCCGACGGGGCACCGATGTCTTCTATTGGTACGTTTCATACCAAGAAGATCATCGTATCCGATGCTTCCAAATTTTCCTTCATTGGCTCCATCCCGGAGTCGATGTATGCCGATGTGCCCGCTGATAGCAGACTGATCAGAACGATCAAGGAGTTTCGCCAAACTGGTCCGAGGGAACTGACACCGGACATGCTGCGATCGATTCATGATGCCGACAAACCGGTGGCCAGGGGTAAAAAGGGTGAGAAAGGGAAGCAAGTGTCCAAAGCTCCAAAGGGACCTTCTCCCAAGAAGCGAAAACAACAGAAAGCGGCTTCACCCCCACAACCGAAAAGGAGGAAACCCCAACTGAAGCGAAAGCTCCTTATTCCCTCCTCCTCAAGCGAATCCGAAGGTGGGAGTTCGGACTCTGAGGGCTCACAAGGAGACGAATCTCCTCAACGAGGCAACACACCCCCTTGGTCCCTAACCCCGGAGATGGAACTTCATCAATCCCCAGTTCCTTCACCTCCACCCACAATACCTATTTCCATTCCCACCATAAACCCCACTATAGCCCCAACCTCATTCCCTATACCCCCACCCATATTCACCACATCAACCGAAACACCACCTGTAACCGAAACCCCTCCTGTAACCGAACCCCCACAAACCGAAACCCATAAATCACCACCACCCGAAACTAACCCTCCACCCACTCAACCTGAACCAACCAAACCAATAACACCCCCAGCTTCACCACCACCTCAATCCCCAGAAGACGCCTCCGATGGCGATGATCAATACCTTGGTGGTGATCACATGAACTTTGATTCGGTCTACTATAGTCCGTTTCAAGTTCAGAGTGATGAGGAGGATGATGCTCCAGTGACAAAGAAGCATCTTCGTGAGCTTAACGAGAAGGTTGATCAACTTCTCGCCTCCTCTTCCACCCAGCATTCATCCTTGTCTGAAGCTGCCATTCAGAAAATCGTTGATGCTAGATCAGGGGCGAGGCCCAAGTTAGGAAATGTACCGGAACGGCGGAAACGTTCTGGGGTGGATGACGTCATGTCAAGTATCACAACACATGCATTATAGTAATCAAAGTACAACAAAACATTGCATTAATAGTAATAGTTTTACAAGGTTACATTACAACAATTTAAAGTAATACAAGTAATAGAATAAATACAGCGTGGTACTAAGCTATCTTCATCAACAGCTCCGAGGATGTACCTGTCTAATGCTAACCTGAGAATACAAGTTATTTGAAAAGCGAGTATCAGCATTTTTACAAATGCTGGTGAGTTCATAAGCATTTAGTGACATTTCATTCAAATAACTTAATAAAGTAATAGTTTAAGAGATTTCAGTGTATTAGAGTCCTTTCCAGAAAATCCTATATTTTCTTTAATAAAAGCAGCCTTCTACCAAGACTGGTCAGTGATGTGGGGTAAAAAGTAGTCTTCCCTAAATTGCTATCATTATCAAAATACTGAATTTGATAATTGAGGAAAGCAAACGACATCAAGGAATATCATATGCCTCAGCAGTGAGGACTGCTGACTAAGGCAAGGAACCATAGACTACAGGAAAGTATCAAACAAACGACACGCCTGGTTCAGTCTAACAAGTGGAGACATAGACCCCAGAAGGTACCAAATGAAAGGTACAACTAGTAGGGTCTAAAACAGTGAATACAGACCACAGACAATATCGAATGAAAGATACGTCTAGGAAGGTCTAGAACAGTGAACACAGTGAGTACCGTGAATACAATGGATTCTGTGAATACAGACCCTAGACAACATCAAATGGAAGATACGTCTTGTAAGGTCATAATAGAGATAAAAGACCCCTGACAGTATCAAATGAATGATACGTCTTGTAAGGTCAAAACAGTGTGACTCTGAAAATGAATTACCGGCATACAGTGTAGATTGCCGGTGAAATACCGTTACCTTAAGGCCAAAGAATTATAAGGTAACCCGGGATACTCGTAACCATACTAACCGACACTAGAGAACCAGACGCCCTACGAGCATCTTAAGAATGTGACATTTGTCACCCTTGGCTTGGTGGGCCGTGGACTGTAGCTAGCAGTCAGGGTGTGGGGGTGTCAATCCCATATAGATCTATACACACAATGTCCGCTCTCCCTACAGGAGACTATGGTTACCAACTAGACGACGGAGAAGGCCGTGTCCTGAAGATGCATCCCAAATAGTGGGTAGAGACTTCCAAATAATGGTTAGCGTGTAAGTGTTGAACTAGAGGTAGAGACTTCCCAATAGTGGGTTTCTAATGTAAGTATAGACTAGAGGTAGAGACTCTTAACTGAATTGACTTGAGAATTCCTATATGTCCATACTCATATACATAATATATAACTAATGAGTCAAACAACCTTCGGACGGCCATCCGATCCCACCAGACCACATCTCAACGAAGAAAAGGAAATAGGGCAGACGAGCCTTCCTAAGTCTTTCAACCATTACTTATATGTACCTATATAAGCACAGACATACATCTAACTATGACTGAGTGTGTATCAAGTAGAAGTGGTCTTTATGAAGTAGAAGTGTCTAACAAGTGAAGTAGAAGCGGTCGCAAGTGAAGTAGAAGTGTCGAACAAGTATAAGCGTATCACGAAGTATAGGCGACAATAAGTGAAGCAAGAGCATATCAAGTATAAGTGAAGTAGGGTCGATATCAAGTATAAGCGAAGTAGAATCGTATCTGTATGTAAGAGCGTGAATAAGTAAAAGCATCATCAGGTATAAGCGGCTACAAGTATAAGTGAAAGCGTTACCGAGTAGGAGTATAATATAAGTATAAGCGAAGCAGCAGTATTTAACAAGTAAAAGTATACGTCGAAAAAGGAAATCTTTAATGAAAAGCCTTTATGTACAGAGAAATTCACAAATTGTATTCTTTTGTAAAATATGTTTAAAAAACCTTAGAGAATCCTTCATAAACCAATTTAGAATGAATTTGGATAAATCAGTATAAGTAAAAGTTATGAAATAAGTAAAAATCATTATAATGTCCCACTCGGTAAAACAGTGTAAAGTGGTAAAATCTTGTGCATGCGGGCTATCAATCACATGTGATTGATATGATAACTGGTATGTTTAACTTGTATTCCCCCCCTATAAAACATTTAAAAAAATTAAAAGGTTCATTCAGGGGTATGAACTCACCTGGTGTAAGTAGGTCCGACGAAGGTGCCGTTTGGGCGTTCAGTGTCACGCAAGGACTTGAACACACACAATGACCTATTTTAACATATGGTAACATATGTTCACATACAATTAGCATATTATATACTAATTAAACAACTATACGCGCTCAAAGGAGCGGAAAACACTTTGGCTAAGTGTTTGGGTGTCCCGGGTAGCGTTTAAAAGTGTGTATGGCTAAGGAATGAAGTTTACCCTCCAAGAATAAACCCTTATCAACTAGTTTACGGCCCATGGACATCTCACCATGAGTTTATGGCCGTAAACTCATGGTGATGGGTTCTAGGGTGTTTAAGGCTTCTACTTGCATCATGGAATTATTCTAAGCACTTTTCCCAAAAGGCATAAGTGAGTTTGAGGCTTCTAAGGGCACTAATTTGGAGTTTACGGCCTAGGGACACTCCTAAGGGAGTTAACGGCCGTAAACTCTCACCCTAAGAGTTTTGGGAAGTTTCAAGCCCATAATGCCTTTCTAGTGATTTCTAATGAAGTGTGATGCTATTTTGGAGGATTAAATCTATCATTTGAATGAGTTTTGGGGAGTTTACGGCCTAGGTAATTACTTGGGCCATAAACTCCGAGTCACCCCATATTTCATTGTGTTTAAGTCCTTAAATCCTTCCTAGCATTTCATAGAAATAGTTTAAGGCCATTTGGGGGGAAAAACCAACATTTTGGCTTGATTTGGGGAGTTTACGGCCTTGGTATAGACCTGGTCCGTAAACTCATTTTTATCCTTCATTTTTATGTGTTTAAGTGATCTAAACCCAAAGGAATAAGCCCTTAATTTATGTGTTAAGCCCTAGGGTGGTTTGGGAGTGTTTTGGAGGCATTTTAACAAGGTTTTGAGGGGTTTACGGCCTAAGCATGTGCTTGGGCCGTAAACTCACTTTTATGCCCCAATTCATTGAGTTTTGATGTTTAAACACTCCTCGGCTAGATCCCTAATTAGTTTCCAAGCTTAAGGGCAAGTTTAAAGGCATGTTTGGCACCATTTTAGGGGTTTACGGCCCTAGAGTGTTCCTAGGCCGTAAACTCCTTATTCCATGCCTTCTTGGATGGTTTTTGGGCTATAATTACAACTAGTAATGTTTAGAACAAACCAGGGTAAGCGGACTTACAATTTGGAAGCGTTTGGTTGCGGATTCGGGGCGAAAACGAGTCTAGAGAGAGATTACAAAGAGAGAGAGAGAGGGTGGAAAAGCTCCAAATGGAGTTTACTCCCCTTTATATATGGGTGGGAGTTGGAGCTCAGTGGAATCCTACCCAATACTGCCGTTAAACGGGGCTTTTGGTCGCACCCGATTTAGTGGTCGTAACAATAAAACTTAACACTTCCAATTAAATGGAAATATGTGGTATGCATTTTATTTCCTTTTGTCATGTCTTAACGGCATTTTTAAATGTAAACAATTGGGATGTTTATCAAATTGACGATTTCCTATTAACGGAACTTTTATACAGTGGAATATTCCGTTAACGGTAACGGGGAAATGTAACGGAACAACTTGGGTTGTCACAGGAAAGGGTGAGTGTGGGCTGGGCCCGTATCTCACTATCGGTAGGAGCATGGACAGGGTTCCATGACTCATCAGTAGCAGGATAAGGGCAAGGCCCAGGATAGGCGAGGCCTTTGGACAGAATCCGTTAGCAGGTGTTTAGCTTATGTGTTGTGATATGATTATGTGCTATTATGTGTTAGTGGGCGAGGCCCTATGATAGGCGGGGCCTAAGTGAAACAGATCTGTATCCGAGCGGGGCTCGAAGCCAGGTGGGGCCTGGAGCGGCGGGGCCGTTGTAGCAGGCGAGGCCCGAGATAGGGGGCGAGGCCCAGGATAGCGGGCGTGGCCCAGTATGTGCAGTATGTGATTTGGCATGGTATGTCGTAGAGTGGGGAACTCACTAAGCTTCGTGCTTACGGTTTTCAGTTTTGGTTTCAGGTACTTCCGGTAGCAGATGATGGAGCTCGGGGTGATCGCATGGCACACACCACAGATTAGTTAGCCTGGGAATGTTTTACTCTGATAATGAACATGTGTTTTGAAAACTATTACTTTGATTATGCTTTGAATCGATGATTTTACTTTAAGTAATATTTTATTAAAAGAAATTTTTAGTCTTGAATTTTGGGACGTTACACATACCAATTGCCATATTCTACGTTTCTGAAGATGTTTCGACACCTGATAGAACCAAGAGACAAATTTTTAAAGAGAAGACAAGAAGGAGCACGTAAAGACGTGGAACGTGCTTTCAGAGTTCTGAAAGCAAAATGACACATAGTTAAACATGTGGCACGACCATGTGAGTTGGAGACTCTATGAGATATTATGTATGCATGTATCATAATGCATAACATGGTGATTGAAAATAAAGGGTGAAAGATTGCGGAGTATTTGCCTACAGAACTTGAACACATTCAATTTCAACTAGGGATACCATAATACTTACATAGAGTCGTTGATATTTAAGACCAACGAAAACACAAACAACTCTGAGAAGACTTGACAGGTCATATCTACGATGACATTGAAGATGAATAATTTAGATCAAAATTGTAATTTTTTTCGTCCTTTTTTGGATTTTAGGTTTTTAAATGTTTTTATCCTTAGTTGTAATTTTTTTATGTTGCTTTTAATTTAGGATTTAAAATTTTATTTTTACTTTTTTAATGTTATTTTTAATATATGATTTAATTTATATGATAATTATAAATATTATGGCATAAATAAAAAAAGAAATTGGAAATACAGAAACTAAAAACATCGAAAAAAAATAAAAAAAAAAGAAAATAAGGGGTGTTGTTACATGTTATTTGGTGTTACTCATTTCCACCTTGGATGTCATAACACCCATGTATGACTAGGATGATGATGTGACACCTTTTGGGTGTAGTAACATGTAATAACATGTTGCCTACACTCAACAGCCTAAATGACCATCATCACTAATTCCATCAATTGTGTTTGACATCTTTCAAGCCAACATCGTCAACGGGTGACCTACTCCCTCCATAACTGTAACATCAGTTTCCTTACTTCCGTTATGTATTGTTTTAAAGGATTTAAAAGAATAAATAATAATAATAATAATAATAATAATAATAATTATAATAATAATAATAATATTATTATTATTATTATTATTATTATTATTATTATTATTATTATTATTATAATAAAAGTCTAGGGTCTATTTTATAAATTTAGGAAGCTAAATCTATGAAGAGAAATGAGGATTGGGTGCATTCTGCCATAAATCCAAAACTTAGGGAACAATGCTTCAATTTCCGGAAACTTATGACACATCTCTTTTCTCTTCAATGGCGCAACTCACATTTGTGTCTTTTGCCTCGTTTGGACATGTAAAATCAAGAATATGTGAAAGATGAATGATTCCCATACCTTAATACATTAAGTCTCAACCTTATAAAGCAAACCTCATCTCTTTTTACCGCAAATTCCGAAAGAAATCGGTGACTGAAGTGGGTTCGGTGATTAGGGTTTTCGGGAGGAAGGACCATGACACTCATTTCAGACCCCCTTCAAGCCAGGTATGAGTCTCATTAACTCACTAGTAGTTGAAGGATCTTGTATACTCAAAAATCATATTAAAATGATATTACGAATTAACATATGACACTAATGGGTCATACTAACAAAAACTTGATACAAATTATTATTTATTAGAAATTGATTTTAATAAATATTCAATAAACTCTTATAGTTAAATATGAAATTATTCATTTCTGGGAAATAATTAATTTTCATTAGCAAGTAACATAATATATGATATGATATGATTTATAAGTTATGCACAACCTTTTGGACTAGATAAATCCTTTTGTCTTTAACCAAAAAGTTAAAGTTTATATTTTATAAACTAGTTTATAAACTTTATAAATCTTGTCTTCTTCTTTATTGTTATATTCGAAGATTGGCAACACAAAAGAAGGGCATGGTCTTATGATTATTCAAAGGAAAAAACATGCTTTGAGGAGTATGGGAGACAAGTAGAGTATATGTCACACCCCCAAACCGGAACGACGGAAACGTTCCGGGGCGGAGGATGTCATGTACAATATCAAAACAATTGCGTAATAGTAATCAAAGTACAACAACCATGTATTGATAAAGTTTAAGTTTTTACATATGTGTTCAAATCATTGTATATTGACACCAAAAATGTAATGCAAAAGCAAAAGAGATGAGTCTATCAAGCTCCGTCTCCTCAAAACCCGTGGAAACCAGTTTACTGGTTTTCTGAGAATACAAGTGGTTTTGGAAAGAGTGTCAACAATTAAGTTGGTGAGTTCATAAGCATGTTTGTAACTGAAATCTGTTTTTTGTTCCTTAGTAATGTAAATATGTTTTCCAAGAAAATCCTATATTTTCTATTGTAGTATGTTGTAAGCAAAATGTGTGAATGTTATTATACTCTGAAGTTGTCACACCCCCAAACTAAAATTGCGGAAACGTTCGGGGGTGGATGACGTCATATGTAGTATCACAACCGTTGAATTACAAGAATCAAAATAAACACAACTATTACGTTAATTAAGTAAAATATTTACATCGGTTTGATTCATGTTTATGGACATCAAAAGTGTAATAAGAGTAAAAGACGCGACTCTATACGCTCCGTCTTCTCAAAATTCCAGGAGGTACCTGTCTACTTATTTCCTGAGAATACAAGCAGGTTTGAAAGAGTATCAGCATAAAGCTGGTGAGTTCATATGCATGTTTTTGAGAAGAAATCTGGTTAATAAATCAATGAATGTATTTGTATGCATCCAAGAAAATCCATTATTTTCTAACATGTGTATTTCGTTACTGAATCCCATTAAATGTGTTGTGCATTGTTTGATTGAATAAGAAACCTCTTTTTATAAGGAAAACCCTGATTCACACCAGTATGTATACTAAGTTCGGAAAGCTCTGAAAACTGTAACATGTATAGTAGTTATGTTACTTTGTAATAAAACTCATTAAAGTTATTATCATTTATATATTAATCGTGTTTTCTTGGTACGGAATTTATGAGTTGTTATAAGCATACGTGACCATTGAATTACCTGAACGACATTCTTCAAGTGTCGGAATCGAAATGACTTTGTCACCCAGGCCTGCCAGCCTAACTATAGCTAACAGTTATGGTGCGTGGTTGTCAATCCCGTATAGATCTATACAAAAACTCACGTTCTCCCTCCAGGAGACTCTGGTTATAATCTCAGGACTTTTGTTAGTACTTATGTAAGTACACGAAGAATGCTTACTCATAAAATGTTATACTAACGATTACATGTAAAGTAAAATGAATCCATTGAATTTAGCTTGTTGTCTATGCGTCTCATAAACTATATTTCGTATAGTTTATATATTTGCTCTCATTGAATCTATGTTTGTACATTTGTATGTTCGTGGTTCCATAAGTTATACCTATTATAGTTTATATGTTCGTTTGTGCATTCAATTCCTGTTTTAGATTGAAAGTTCTGAGTTTAAGATGAAAACTTCCCTTTTGCTCACCATAGTACACAAAGGGATAAAATATCAATATATTTTGTAAAAGCATAGAAAGTATACGATTGAATCAATTGCATCCGTTTTAAGTTTATTGAAATCCTTTTTGTATAAGTTTCACAAAATTATTTATGGTTGGCATGTATCCCCCCCTTGAAAATGTTTAAAAACCATAGAAGTGTAGGGGTATGAACTCACCGTTGGATGTGTGATTCGAATGTAAGACCGATATAGGATGTTGTGTGTCAAATGAAGCCTAAAATACAAATAGGTCCTATTAACATGTAATAGCACATATATGTATCAAATTAGGATAAATCACAACTAGTTATGATAGGGAGCCACCCTAGGGACTCGGAAACACTTGAAACTAAGTGTTAAAATCATATGTGATTGAATGAGGGAGGTTTACGGCTACACTAAGGTGTGTACGACAATGGGTGTACGGACCATGAGTGTACGGCCGTACACTCATGAAGAAGTGTGAAATAGAGGTGTTTTTATGGTGCTTTCTAGCACAATGGAAGTGCTCTATGTCCCATGCTTAGCTTTAAGGAGAGTTTAAGGCCATCTATGACCATCAGCAAGGGTGTACGACCCTTTGAGGTGTGTACGGCTGTACACATGGTTTACGACTTTACAAGCTTCATGTTCTTGCTAAGGTGGTCGATTTTAAGGTGAAAAACAAATGTTTCTAGTAGATGAAAAGCATAGGAAGCAGTTACTCACGATTTGGAAGCTTGATGAGGGTTTACAACCACCAAGGACTAGTGTGTGTCCTTGGTGTTCTTGGTGAAAGATGAAGATCTAGCCAAGGATGAAATTAATGAAATGAAAACATGGATTCAGCACTAGCTAAAACAATGTAGCAACAAATTAATGTAGGAAACACTTACATCTTTGAAGATATAGGTGAGAAATTGGACGGTAGTTGAGAGAATTCCGAAATCTTGGCTTGGGAGTGTGTAAAGTGTTGAAAACATGACTAAGTGTCATCTTTATAGGGAGAGTGTACGACCATGAGGGTGTGTACGGCCGTACACCCATGTGTTTGGCCCGAAATGCAACTTTATGACTTTGGTAACTCATCCCTAAGCCTCAACCTTGATTAATCTTAGAACGCTCAAGCAGACCCTAAACAAGGCTAAAGATAACAGAAATGGGTCTTACTTTAATTGAATTGAATGGATTGTACAAGAGAGAAATTTCGGGTTGTCACAGAAGTTGAAAAAATGTAGTTTAGTTCACTTAAAATTCATGAAAAATATGTTTTCTCTGTACCGAAGTAAAAATCAGTAATTGTACCTGTTATGAAAACCGTGTATTTGTAATCGTTTAGTTTTACTAACTATACTTGTAAAATACTGTATTATAGTTTTGTTATTAAATAAAACTATGTGAAGTTGTTCACTTATTCATATACTAATCATATTGTTCAATACCAAATTGTGAGTTATTATAACCATGCTTGATGACCTAAGATGGCCTGAACATGACGTTCTTCACGCGTCGCAATCAGTACGACAATTGTCACCACAGGCTTGCCAGCCTAGCTGTTGCAAGCAGCTCTGGTGTAGGATTGTCAGTCCTGTATAGATCTATACACAAGTGTCACGCTCTACCTCCAGGGGACTCTGGTTATAATTTCAGGACTTGGTTGGTACTTACATAAGTACTTGAAGTGTATCTTACAAATGCTATATTGATGATTACGCTTAGAATAATGAAAACTACTTTATAATGAATAAACTGTAAATATATCTCATAAACTATACTTAATATAGTTTATATGTTTGCTTTTCTGTAATGTATTATGAATATGTAAAGTAGTGCATATGATCCATAAACTATACCTATTATAGTTTATATGCTTATTATCCATTTTGTAATATGAACTTTGGAAACAATATGTATGTTTCATAAACTATACCTATTATAGTTTATATGTTTGTGTTTTAGTGTAGTGAAAATCTTTGTTTAGTTTGTAAAATCTATAATATGGTTGCTCCTTGAAATTCAATATTTACTTCCAAATGGGACTAAAACAGTTTGCAAAAATTATATTTTTGTTTAACAAATTTGAAAATCATTTTATACTTATATAAATATAATATTTATATAATTGTGATTAAATAGACATTCGAATAAATAATTCTACCAAGCCCACAACCAAACAAGGAACAGGAAATGGAGTTAAATTACCAATTCTAAGCCTGTTGAATCCTAATTATCATATATATATATATATATATATATATATATATATATATATATATATATATATAATTCTTATAATGGAAACATTTTATAAACATTAAAAACATTTAGATATTAACACAATTTTTATTGTGTTACACTTGTATCCCCCCCTTAAAACAGTTAAAATTTTTGAAAACGTAGGGGTATGAACTCACCTTTTGTGTGAGTTCTCGACTGGTTGTGTAGATCTTTGGGTTAGAACTCATATTATAAATCGTATCCTAACAATATTTACACATGATATTGTATTTAAATCAAATATAATAATTTAAATACTAAGTTTAAAGTGTTAAACAACACTTAATCATTGTAAGAAAACTTACGATAAGCCTTAGAATTGTTTATAGGTGTTCTTGGTGTAACTAAGGAGATAGGGTGTTTTCGGTTGAAAGTTAATGAGATTGGATGGTGTTTTCGGTGTGAGAATAAGAAGATTCAATTGAATTTTAGTTGATACTTGAGAGAAAAGTGGTGATTTCGCATATGATCTTGGGAGCAAAAGGAGTGATTTCGGTTCGAGGATGTAAGAATGAGGGGTACTTTTCGGTTATACATATATATGAAACAAAAAGTGAGGCAGTTTAGTTGTTCTCAGTCAAGAACACAATATAAGGAAGGGGTTCTTAGTCAGGTACTCCACCCGAGGAGAATAGTTTTCATCCGAAAAGGGAAACCCACTGAGGAGGTTTTCTGCTGGGAAGGGCTTTCAGTCTCGCACATTTGCGGTTTGAGGTTCTCGGTCGTAAACGGTTTGCGATACAAGGAGAATAAAGGAACTGCGAAGGTTTTCGGTCCGAGGAGAAAAGCCAATCCAAGGGTTTTCGGTGTATGCGAGAATCCTCGATTTTTGGGTGGTTTAACTTCTAAATTCTACAGGTGTATGCGAGAATCCTTGGTTTTTGGGTGGTTTAACTTCTAAATTCTACAACACCTTTACTAAATAGTTTATACATACCAACATTATTAATTTAACTTTATTAAATTAACAAAACAACAAGGTTGACTTTTACTAGATATGTGTGACCTTTGTTGACTTTGGTTGACTTTTACAAGATTGAAAATAACAGGTTGCCACAGTATAGGAGGCATAATGTTCTTAAAGTGTTAAGGACTAATGGTCCATGGACTAACTGGTTGAATGACTTTATGCGTCTTTCACTTGGAGACTCTCTTGGCATATACAAAACCATAACATGCATGTAGTGTGTGATAATCTCTCTATTTTGTTCATTCTTTAGAAGATTACTTGCACCTTTTTCCTCTCCATATGTTATTATTTTGATATGAACATAAAGCTTAAGAGATTAAGAGTTTTATACAAGAAGAACCAACATTCTACATCAGCTTGAGTCATTGTTGTTATCTCTTATGTTCATCATTCTCCATCAACTTCCAAGCCTCCTAAGAGGACCCAAAGAACTACAAAGGTTGTTATTTATTCATCTCTTCTTTGGTTTGTGTTTAATCTTTCTACAACTTGCAAGATGATCCTTGGTGGGTATAAACTTTTTTTTTATGTTATTCAAATTATCAAGTCTTTCGTTTCCTAAAATCATGTTTTTGAAACTAATTTTGAATAAACTCAACAATTGGTATCAAGAGACACATTGCAAGTTTGGTTAGATTTTTTGATTTTTGGAAATATCAGTTTTTGGAAAATATGGATAACTTGGTTTTGTATAAAAACAAGTTCATACATAATTTGTATGATAATTTTATAATTGTTATTTTTCATGTGAAAAAAGTTTCATGTATCTTTTGTTATTTAAAATCGTATTAGAAAAACAGAGGTTGTTTAATGTGTATGTTGATCTGTATGATATGCATAAACTAGCCAATGACCATTGTGTTTGTTATGTTGTCGTATTTGTTGTTTTATAAAAATGTTTACAATAATTTATTTATTCATATGGTTTGTAATAAACTAAATAGATTAGTTTTTTTGGTTTATTTTTGTTAGTAATATATTACTTGTTAGATATAATTTATTTGTACATAAATGTAACAAGAAACGAAGTTGGAGCCTTTTTTTGAAGACCAAAGAGAAATATTTGAGATTAAGAACATGTTGAAAGTTGGCGACAGGTTCTGAAAAGTGTCACTAATGTTGTTTCTTAAGGGCCGTCGGACTTTTAGCCACAGTTGCTGAAATATTGCTTTCAAGAAGCTTTTCCAGTCTTTTTATAACAAATGGTGTTTTTCTCAAGTGGGAGCTTCTACAACAACATTAGAAGAAGATTTTTTGGTCCCTTAAAATGTTTCTTTAGGAATGGACTTGACACTTTTGTGTTGGCTCACAAAAATGTCATTAGTTTCTTATGTTTATGCACATATATTTTTATACATGTTTTTATTGTTTATTTTATGCAATTATTATGTATGGTTGATAAATTAGTTTTTCACATGCTAAAATAATTTATGAACAAAATAAACATCACATGGAGTTTGTTTTCAAAATTTGTAATGTGGACAAAAGATGTGACAAGTTATTGTTTTAAAAGAAAATCCGGCTTATAAAAACGTTAATAACATCAAATTTTGAAATACTAAATTATAAGTTTTAAAATGGTAAGTTTTGTAACTTATACAAACTCCAAACATATAAGTAATAAAATGAAGTTTTATTAAAGATATAAAAGGTTCAAATACACTCAAACTTAATACCGCTTATTAAAATTGAATCACATCAAATTACATAAAAACTATCTTTTTATATAGAACCTTTATAAGTGATTTTCTTTTGAAAATTGGTACCATGGATTACTATGTGCATGTAGTAACATGATATCATATGTCTTTAAAAACTAGAATTACAAAACATATAAAAGACCCTTTCAAACCTCAAATCTATGCAACCCGTCTTGAACAACTCTCACACATCTCTTATATGCACTAATGGGTTAAAGGTCACCTAACCTATTAATATTATCTTTTGATGGCCGAGGTCTCTTCGTGATTTCTATAACCAAGTTATAGGCCGATTACATATGTTTTTCAAATTGGATGCTTTGATTGGAAATATCTTGTGATAAAGGTCACCTAAGCAAGAGATTTCTAAGGCATAGATGCGATCAAACATGTCTTATTAAATTTGTTATTAGCAATCCTATAAATCTAGGAATTATATAGTAATATATAATTGATAATCGATATCTACCGGGTGGGATTCAAGTAAATGGGACAAATGTCCCTTAACCATTTATGGGTTTTGCAACTTGGATCCTAGACTTTAATAATTAATGTTTTTAGAAACTAAAGGGGTATTAATTATTAAAGAGTTTAAATATTAAAAACACTAAACGAATTTTGTTAAAATTTTGTAGTTAAATAATACATCTTATTACCATGAATTATCTTTTTCTTTATTGACTTAATGAAATAATAACATTCACTAGATACAACTTCAATGAATGGGCTCATTTCTTAAGAGACAATCTTGTGAGAGATATGAAATTGTATATACTTAAAGGTCCTTGTCCTAAACTATTTGCTATGAGCAATAAGCCTGAACATGATACCTAGTAAAGGCATCAGTATGATGCTAAAGATGTTTCTAACATCAAACTAAGAATAGTTAAAAACCCAAAAGAATCACCTTGTGTGATCTAGGAGGCCTAAATTTTATTGACTGAACACCTTTAAGCCCAAGAAATCCAATAAGGCCCACATTGATGGATCTTGTTTTTTTTATGGAGAAACTAGACACTGGAAGATGATATGCTCCTCTTATCTTGAAAGAAAGTCTGGAAGAGACTATTACTTCAAGTATCTACTAGATAGAACTCATACTTTTCATATAACACTTAGGTACTTGGTACTTAAATGCTAATCTAATATTTGTAATTGGCTTGTAGATATTTTGCATAAGAGTAACTAGATGAGCACAATCAAGTAGGAACTACACTCTCAGTGTTTAGTTTATTTGGTATGCTAGGAAAACAATACACTTGTATTATGAAACAATGTTTTTTTATGGAACAATGTATGTTTTAATTTAGCATGCCTAAATATATGTCTCAGTTTAATTTAGGAATGATTGAGGATTTACTTAAATCGTTTTTCATAACGACCACCTTTATATTCGAGAATTATTAAAATTATTTTTATGAGGCTATGTAACATTTATTTTTTTAGGTATTTACTTTTGACCATTAGGTTATGAATGGTTTGCAAGATTGGTCCATAATGGAATTTCTGTAATTTTTGGTCTTGTATGCATATATTGGGCATGCGTAGCCAGAGTGCAAACCTTAAAATATATGGTTTTGACCAAATTTAAGCATCTTTATGGCCTCATGCACCCTCTTATCTTAAGCCTCCTTCCTCATTTCGTAACCCTAAAGTGTATGAGTGCCTTATGAAGCTTGAAGATCCCTTTGGTGTCGTTTTGGAGCTTTTAGAGAAGAAGGAAGAATGTTGAGGTTATGGTGTTTCACTCAAGGCCTTAGATCCAACATCTACTTTCGCTTTTTGCATATTTTGGAGGTATAAATCTCCAACCTTGATGAATATTTCATTTGGATCTAGTTTTAGATTAAAGTTGGCACCTTTTGTCCCAATCTTGTTCTTTGTGAGTATGGAATACTCCAAGACATTTGAGTTGTCCTTCCAAATGTTTTAGGGCGTGTTATGTCATAAAAATGTGGTCTTGGACATTGGTTTCTTCCCATGCATGGTCTAGGTTGTCTTAATGGGTCAAGAAGCTAGGGTTTTTGTTATAAAGTTCTTAATATCCATGCAAAACTATAAAGTTGGAAAATTTATGGTTAAGATCACCTTTTAAGGTCTAGATCTGGATTTTGGACATAAGTGGTTAAGGATTAAGCACTTGATGGATAAAGTTGAGAGCATCCGTGTATGCTTGGCGTACTAAGGGGAATGATGCACATACATGGTCAGCTCCCCTATTTTGTTCAACCAAGTATTATGCCCCGTGTTCATTTTATGTACGCACAACATACTCACTGGGCCAACTCGGTTGACTCAGTTGACTTTGACCTGGATTTTTTTTACTAGGGTTTGACCTAGGGGTATTTTAGGTATTTTAATAGGTATACAAAGATTGTGTCACTGAATTCATTAAGGTGACTGGTAGAGTTGATCTCGAAGTGGCATGCTATTGAGTTTGCTTATGTGTCTGTGAGGTGAGCTTTCTCACTAGATTCATGGGTTGAAGGCACCAATGTCGGCACATTACTTTGTTATGTGGAATGCTAGTTGTCTTTGTGATACTTGCATGAAAGACCAGGATTTGGCCCATGGAAATTGTATGAAAGACTAGGATCTGGCCCTTGGCACTTATATGTAAGACTAGAATTTGGCCCTCGACATTGCAAGGAAAGACCATGGGGGTAGCCTATAACACTTGTATGTTAGACTGGGATTTGGTCCTCGACATTGCAAGGAACGACCATGGAGGTAGCCCATGGCACTTGTATGTTTTGGTATGTAGTACTTGGAGGAACTCACTATGATTTGTACTTATAGTTATGTTTATGGTTTCAGGTACTTCCGATTCGAAAGGGAAGGGCTTGGCGTGATAGCACAACATCCTACCCTTCTAATTTTCACATTCTGGATAATTGTAATTTGATGTTTTGAATATTATAACTGGGTGTTTGATTTTGAACAATTTTTGTATGATTTGGTAAACATACAAATGAAAATTTTTATCACTAATTTTGGGATGTTACAAGTTGATATTAGAGCCTTGGTTTATGGGATTCAGACACACCCTCGGGTGTGTCAGAACTCAAACTGAGGAAATGATAATCCTTATTTTTTTTAAATGAAAAATATATTGGATTTTGAAAAGATTTTTATTAAGTAAAAAAGGGGAGTGCGATGCCTTACACATACTTACGTGTTATGAGAAGTATGCTTAATATGAGAATTCCACGCTATTTTAGGTCTACGGATACCTTCAGGAATCATATGACAGAATTACTTGATTTTTGTGATGCCTTATTGTCGAGTGGAATTTGATGCTATGTATTACTTGGGATTGATATTAGTTATGTTAATTTCTAAGTGTATGCTTTTAAAGTTGTATACGATTAGGATTGTATAGCCCTAGAATGATTGATTTGGCCTCATTTACTGTTCCTTGTATGGTTGTGGACTTAGGGTAGAATAATTATTTGACGGTCTGTGTGATCCTATTTTGAGTATAACTTGCATGCATAAGGCAACCTATGGTGTTGATTGAGGTTCTTGGTATTACGATCTGAGAGTTGAGATTTGCTAAAAGAGTCTAGGATTGTGACAACCCGATATTTCAACTCTATGTAATGACCTAAAAAGTCAAGTATTGTAACCACTTTTGATATAATGAAATTAACTTCGAAAATAAAAAGTCCAAAAAGTCTCTAAATAATTACCTACTATGTTTGATGTCATTAAACCGTGATCGTACGTAAAAAGAACGCCCAAATCTGACTTCGTATAATGAAGTTATGATTTTTCCAAGTTCGGGTTAGCGACAGATAGCTAAAAACTCGAATCGGAGATCGAGCGACTTTTGGCCGGAATGACCTAAACGAGAATCGAAGGTCTCGATAATGGTATTACAACGGTAAAAAGTCTGGCAAAAACAGACGTCAGATAAAGAAGTTATGAATTTCTAACGAAATTTTCTTACCGCAACCTTTTAAAAATAAATAATAAAAATAATTTCAAAATTTGCTGACGGAATCTAAAGGAAAGTTGTAGAGCGTAGTCTCACCTACGTGTGGATATAAAGAACGTCGAAAACCGAATTCGTATGAAGAAGATATGAAATTTTGAAGTTTATTAAATATTAAAAATATAATTTTTAATAGAAATTTCGGTATTATCCGAAGGCTGAGTCGCACACGCGTACGCCCAGCGTACTCAAGGCTTAGGCCTCGGATCGTCCACGTCGCGCCCTATGCGAGCCTGTGTCCAGTCCCATCCAGAGTCCGAAGCAGTCGAGGATGCGCTCATGCGTGACGCACGAGTACGACCAGCGTACTCGAGTACGCCCCGCGTACGGAGGCGGTTCCCACTCCCTATAAAAGGGATGCGAGGGTTCCGAAGAGAAGAGCCATTTCCTCTCATCTTTCTTGCGTTTTTGCCTCGTTTTCCGTGCACGAACTATCTCGAAGCCCCGGTTTCCTTGCTCAAGTCCCGAAGGTCGTTTGTGCTCCTGAGATTCCCGAGAATCCCGAGAAAATCCGCTTTCTTGAGTCGAAGTACTGCTCGGTTTTCATCTCGCCTTTTCTGATCTTTCAAGTGAGTTCATACCCTTATAATCCACACTTTTAAATATTTTATAAATGCTTTTATATACTTTAAAGGGGGGAAATACAAGTAAAACACATGATTATTATCGTGTGTTATATAAAGTTTCATTGTACACTTTTTATCAACGGTACCATATGTGATTTATAACTATTATAGGGAAACTTTCGTATGCAAAATATATCACGATAACATCATATCTTTTGAAATGAAAAATGTTGTTATATATATATAAATCAAACACTCTGCTTAGACTGCATGTATATGTGTCCATCTTAGACACTATAAAAATTTATACTTTCATAACAAGTGATTCATTTTTCTAGGGATTTCTAAACAAACGAGACACACTTTTAGAAAACTATAATAGGTATAGTTTTACGAGAACGTCACGAACTGTTACATACTAGAAACAGTATTTCAAGAAGTTTACTTTCACCTACAAGAACAAACGGACATTTTCACAAGTAAATCTGTTTTATACTAAGTTTTGTGAGACATTAACTTCACGTACGTTCGAGTACACATTTCAAGTCCTGTAGTATATACCAGAATCCCTTGGAGGGGGAGCATGGTGTTTGTGTATAGATCTATACGGGCTTGACAACCCCACACCCTTACTGTTAGCTACAGTACACCATTTGGGGTGACAAACGTTAGAACATTCCAACGCCTGAAGAACGTTGTGTATAGGCATTTCTAGTCAATAACATGGTTATAAAACTCACATGGAGTATTAAAAACTCATTGATTTACAGGGTTTTTCAGACGTATTGGAAATTTTATACGTACATACATTTTCTAGAAACAAACATTGGTTTTAATAGAAGGCTACATTTATGCTAGTAGAAAATATGGGATTTTCTAGGAACAAACAAACAAAACAAACAAAACATTTCATTTCATACAAACATTGTCATTTAATACTTATGAAACTCACCAGCTTAAATGCTGATCTACTCTTTCAAAAGTACTTGTATGTCCCAAGGACTCAGTAATTACAGGTAACAAACAGCTTTTGAAGAAGGAACGTTGCGGCGCCAGTTTAAATTCATATTTTGGCATCATATTGTAATTGGTTTTTGAACATGTACCTTTTAACAATGTAAACTTTCAATTATATATATGATGGTTGTATTGATTTCTTTACTATGTATTCATTTGTTACGTTACCACATGAAGTCATCCGCCCCCGAACGTTTCCGCCGTTCCGGTTTGGGGGTGTGACAAGGATATGTATGTTGTTTAACATGGGATTGTAATATGGTTATTGGTGACTTAGAGGGAAAAGGCCTGATTTTCAGGAAGGTATAATTAGATGGGAAAGGTAGTATTGGGCCTATACTACTGGAAGCACAAGATTTGTACCTGCGATGACGGTGGGCCTGGGAACTCTAAGGAGGCCTTTGTAGTAAAAATCCCCTCGAGTCTTATTCTGATTATTTATTAGTTGTGTTTTAGTTTGAGGATTGTGATGATTACTCAGGGAGGTTCTGGCTCTGGTTCTGGTTCTGGTTTTAGCTTAGGCACAAAACCGATTGATTAGTGTCTGCACGAGTTCATTTCGGCCGAGGTTACTCGTGAAATCTTAGATGCTACCCCTGTGTTGTTCGTTACCATCAAAGAGGGAATTATGGAGGTGAAGATGAGAGGCTCATGACCTTTCAAGCTTAGATTGTTGCGGGTCAGATAGGATCTCAAGCTTCCTCATTCTGGGAGTTCAAAGGCATGTGGAGCTCCTGAGTTCTTTGGGGCTAAGGACCCCATTGCTAGCCAAAGCTGGATAGCTGACATGGAGAATGCTCAGTGGATGAGCTTTTGCCATGATGAGGAAAATATGGGATTTGCATCCTGCCTGTTGAAGGACCCAACACAAGACTGGTGGGAGGAGGTTAGCCGAGTTGTAGGTTCAGTGGCAGTGGCAGTCATGACTTGGGATGGTTTTATTTAGAGGTTCCAGAGGGAGTTTGCACTAGCTATTGAGGTGCAACAGCTAACGAGGGAGCTCCAGGACCTTCGCCGGACTACTGAGACTATATCAGACATTACAACCAAATATAGGGAGAGGGCTTTGTTGGTCCCACAGTACACTGCAGATGAGGAGATGATATAGCATGACATGTTGAGAGAGGATATCAGGGAGTTCGTAAGATTTTCGAGTTGCAAGACCCTGAATGATATGACCAAGAAGGCCTGTGAGTGGGAGATTAAGTTGGTGTTTCGGATAAAGTAGAAGCCAGAGCAGGTACAAATAACTGTAGGCCAGGATAAGAGGCCTAAGACTTTTGATGCTCGCACTAGAGACCAGCAGGACCGGGGCCGTTGCGGCAAGTATGGAAAGCCATATAGTGGGGCATGCCGAATGATGGATTCAGGTTGTTATATTTGTAGCCAATTGGGCCACACGAGTAGGGACTCCCCATGAGTGCTCTTATTTTATTTCATTGCAATCACACCGACCATAAAAAGGCCGTTTGTCCAATATTGTCAGGGGGAGCAGTGGTAGTGCCTACGCTAGCTACCTTGAGGATTACTAATGGCTGCCAGGGTAAGGCGGAGGCTCACGTGGTGAAGAGCAAGGCATTTTAGCTGACCACCAATGAGGCTCGTGCAACACCGGATGTGGTTACTGGTATGCGATTTATCTCTATTTTTGATTGCTACCTTTATTTATGCTTATGACTATTCTGATCTTGTATAGGGACCTTTTTGGTCAACGGTATGTCTGCTCATGTTCTGTTTTATTTAGGTGTTACTTGATCTTTTGTATCTCTTGCACTCAGAAAGAAGTTTGTGATGCTCCCGGGACTTTGGATTTTCCACTAGAGGTTGAGATTGTAGATGACCATATCGTGAGTGTTTCAAGGGTTTATTGTGGGTGTGTGCTGATTCTATTTAGTGAGAGATACTCTATTGATTTGGTGCCAATTCCTTAGAGAGGATTGAAGGTTTTTATCGGGATGGATTGGTTAGGACCCAATGGGGCCATGATCGGCTAGGAGTGACAGTTAGTGAGAGTTCAAACCCAAAGTGGGGGAGAAGTCGTTATTCCTAGCGAGGGATTCTCGCATGGATCGACTCTTTTTTCAGCTGCGAGGGCCAAGAGATATCTTCAACATGCTTGTTCTAGGTTCTTAGCCTATGTTATAGACACTTTTTTTGAGGGTTAGATGGGTTTAGTGGGGTACGTATTGTTTGGGATTTTCCCGATGTTTTTCCTAAGGGTTTGCTAGGAGTGCCTCCTGAGAGACAGATCGAGTTTTAGATTGATCTGGTTCCTGGTGTGGCTCCGATAGCCAAGCCACCGTACTGCCTGGCGCCACTTGAGATGCATGAGTTGTCTATGTAGCTTCAGGAGCTACTAGACAAGGGTTTTATTCATCCGAACAGCTCTTCGTGGGGAGCACTGATTCTATTTGTGAATAAGGACGGTTCATACAAAATCTGCATTGATTACTGGGAGTTGAATAAGCTAAAGGTGAAGAACTGCTACACACTTCTGAGGATTCACGATTTGTTTGATCAACTTCAGGGTGTATCTTGGTTTTCCAAGATTGATTTGTGATCGGGGAACCATCAGTTGAGGGTCATGGATGATGATGTACAGAAGAAATCCTTCATGACTCGTTATAGTCATTATGAGTTCGTGGTGATGACCTTCGGGCTCACCAATGCACTAGTGGTGTTCATGGATCTCATGAATCAGGTTCGTAGGCCGATGTTGGATCGGCTGGTGATAGTATTTATTGGTGATATTATGGTCTACTCCAAGACCAAGGAGTAGCATGAAGAGCATTTGCACGAGGTATTGGAGACCCTTGGAGGGAGAGGCTTTATGCCAAATTCTAAAAATGTGAGTTTTGGTTGCGAGAAGTGCAGTTCTTGGGGAACATCTTCAATCAGAGGGGTGTATTAGTCGACTCGGCCAAGATCGAGGCCTTGATGTGATGGGAGGTTTCGGGGATCCCATATGAGATTCATAGCTTCCTAGGCCTCGTAGGGTATTATCGGAGATTGATTTAGGACTTCTCCAAGATTGCATTTCCCTTGACTCGCTTGACGAAAAAGAATGTGGTTTTTTGATAGGGTACCCGATCAACTGTTGGCTTTTAAGACTCTGAGGCAAAGATTGTGCAAGGTCCCGATCCTCGCACTTTTTGAGGGTTTGGATGATTTTGTGGTTTATTGTGATGCCTCTATTTTGGGTTTGTGAGTTGTCCTTATGAAGAGGGGTCACGTGATTGCTTACGATTCAAGGCAGCTGAAGCCTCATGAGGCAAATTATCCTACGCATGATTTGGAGTTGGGGGTAGTGGTTTTTACCCTCAATATTTAGAGGCACTATCTATATAGGGTTCAGTGTACTATCTACACTGACCATAAAAGTTTGAGGTACTTGATGGACCGGTCGAATCTGAATATACGGCAGCGGAGATGGCTAAATGTGGAAAAATATTATGATTTCTAGATCCTATAGCACCATGGGAATTCCAATATGTTTGTCGATGCTTTGATCCACAAGGCCATGAATTCTTCTATCAAGGATATCTGCTTGAGGATGGTTGTCACTATGTGTTTGTTGGATTTGATCAAGAAGGATCTGGTGGAGGGGTTGAAAAATGAGAATTGGAAGGCTGAGCACATCAAGGTATAGATTCCCTTATTTTTCAAATACAATCGGGGTTTTTTGACCCAGTGTGGTAGAGTTTGGGTTCTGAATACAGGTGGGGTGAGTCAGACAGTTCTGGAGGAAGAGCATAAGTCAAAGTTTTCTATCCATATGGGGCCATTAAGATGTATAGGTATCCGAGGTTGAGTTATTGGTGGCCATGTATGCAAGGGGAGATAACTTGGTTTGTTTAGCGGTGCCTAAATTGTTGGAAAGTTAAGGCCAAACATCAAAGACCCCAGGACAAGATGCAATGTTTACCTATTCTTATGTGGAAGTGGGAAGAGATTACCAAGGATTTCATCACAAAGCTGCCAAGGATGACACATGGAGTAGATTCTATCTGGTTCATCGTTAATAGATTAACCAAGAGTGTACATTTCATAGCGACTACCAAGAGCATATCCGCTAAGAAGTAAGCTGACATCTACGTTCGGGAGGTGGTAGTTTTGGTGGTTTCATACCGGGATGTTTGTTTCACCTCTGGATTTTAGAGGAAGCTTCATGAGGAATTGGGTACTCAGCTGCATTTTAGTACATCATACCACCCCAGACTGATGGAAAAAGTGAGCGGATGATTCAGACACTCGAAGATATTCTCTAGGATTGTGTACTTGATTTTAGAGGGATTTGGGATAATTACCTTCCACTTGTTGAGTTCTCCTACAAAAACAACTATCATGCCAGTATGTACCGACCACTGTTTGAGATGTTATACGGAAGGAGGTGAAACACCCTAGTTTGCTGGGGGGGGGGGGGTCGGGCATTGGGTACGGGGAGTACTGAGGTTGTTCTCAATACTACTGAGTTGATTCAACAAGTGTGCGACAGGTTGCAAATCACGTAGAGCCGGTAGAAGAGTTATGCAGATCGGTGACGTTTGGACCTCGAGTTTCAGGTAGGAGATTTGGTGCTTTTGAAGGTGTCACATTCGAAAGGTCTCATCTAATTTTCGAAGCGGGGTAAGCTGGGAGCCAAATTCATTGGTCCTTTCGGGATATCCACTTGGGTGGGAAAGGTTACATACCGACTAGATTTTCCTGATGAGCTCAACCAGATCCACAACACCTTCCATGTGTCTCAGCTTCAGAAGTGTGTGGCTAATGAGTCCGTAGTGGTTTCTTTGGATGATATTCAGGTTGATGATCGCCTGAATTATATGGAGAGACTGGTGGCAATCTTGGATCAGAAGACAAAGGATCTACACAACAAAGAAGTGTCACTGGTCGAGGTCTAGTGGCAATATCAGAAAGGTTCCAAATGGACATGGGAGCATGAGGCGGAGATGCGAGAGAACTACCTTGATTTATTCGCGACAACAGGCTTCGAGGGTGAAATCTAGTTCAAGTAGGGGAGATATGTAACATCTATTTTATTTTTCAAGTATTCGCTTTTGACCCTTAGGTTATGAATTGTTTGCAAGATTAGTCTCTAATGGTATTAATGTAATTTTTGGCCTTGTGTGAGTATGCTGGGCGTATGTAGCCAGGGTGCAAACCCTAATTTCTAGGGTTTGGACCCAATTTAAGCATCTTTATGGCCTCATGCACCCTATTATCTTTAGCCCCTTTCCTCATTTCGAAACCCTAAAGTGTGTGAGTGCCATGTGAAGCTTGAAGAGCCTTTTGGTGTCGTTTTGGAGCTTTTGGAGAAGAAAAAAGAACCATGAGTTTGTGGTGTTTCACTCATGGCCTTGGATGCAACATCTACTTCCATTTGTGCATCTTTTAGAGGTATAAAGCTCCAATGTTGATGAATATTTCATTTGGATCTAGTTTTAGCTTAAATTTGGCACATTTTGTCCTAATCTTGATCTTTGTGAGTATGGAATACACCAAGACATTTGAGTTGTCCTTCTAGATGTTTTAGGGTGTGTTATCTCATAAAACTATGATCTTGGACATTGGTTTCTTCCCATGCATTGTATAGGTTGTCTTAATGGGTCAAGAAGCTAGGGTTTTTATTATAAAGGTCTTAATATCCATGCAAAGCCTACTGTTTGAATCTTTATGGTTAAGATCATCTTTTAGGGTCTAGATCTAGATTTTGGACATAAGTCCTTAAGGATTAAGCACTTAATGGTTAAAGTTAAGTGCAGCCGTATATGCTGGGCATACCAAGGGGTACGATACGCGTATGTGGTCAGTCACATGATTCCGGTCAGGCAAGTATTATGCCCCACATTCATTTTGTGTATGTCTATCGTACTCACTGAGTAAAATCGGTTGACTTAGTTGAATTTGACCTAATTTTTTACTAGGGTTTTGTTGGATTAGGTGTCTAAGCCCATAACTATTTTGGTATGTACTTTATTTTATTATGAGCATGGTCCTTTTGGGTTGCCTTCAATCATACAACTTGATAGGATGACAAGTGGAGAGATAGGGTAGGATTTATTATATGAATAATAAATTGGTACTCAAAATGAATTTATTAATATATTACATGATTAATACATTATTTGTTAATCATATTATTGATTAATGATTAATCAGAAATTAATCTAGTATTAATTTTGGGATTAAAGGAACTAATTAATAATGGAGGGACTGATTATGTAAATCAGTAGTAGTTGTAGTTTTGGCTAATGGACCTTATTGACAAGGGGTGGACGAAAATCTATGGGAAACCCATAGAGTTTTCATCCAAGGGCCTGTCATATGGGGGTTCATGGATTGCTTAAGGCCTAAGGGAATTAGGGTTTCCACCTGAAAATCCTAATAGCCTCAACTATATAAACCCTCTATCACTAAGGATTTCGGCCCCTATGAGTTTCTAAGCGATCCTAGCCGAAAATCCTCACTCTCCATCTTCATCCTTTGCGTTGAGTCTTTGTGACTCCATTAGAGGTGCAACACTTGGGGCACTAAGCTTTTAAGAGTCAATGAGTTCCTGTTATTGCTACATAACAAGTGACGTAATGTTTCTAACCCTAATTTGAATTAGAATTTCGAAATTGGTATGCTAGTTATTAGGGGTTATGATTTGGATATGAATTGCATGTACAACTTGAGAAAAAGCTAGATCCAAAGCATTAGGGTTGCATGTACACCATAAGAATGTTGTAGTGCTCAAAACCCATCAGTGTTATCAGAGCCTAAGTCGTTTTTCTATTATATTTGATGCCATGGTTAAATGTTCAAAGTTGAAAAAGTTTCATTTTTGGCGTCTGACTGGTAGACTCGATGAGTTCGACCAACTCAATGAGTTGGTTTATCTGGTGGCAGGATTTTTGGATTTTTGGCCTAAATTAGATTTGGATAATTACCATAATTTGGTTTTACTGATTAAAATCGAATTTTGTAATATGGTAATGGATATGCTCATCAAATTAAAAGATAATTTTCAAATTTTAAGAAAATTACAAGATTATGTGATAAATTAATCATTTGTAAAATTTGACTTGAATTTTCTTGCCAAATAAATTGTATTAGATCATATTTTTGATAATGATATAACTATATGATTAATTTAATTGTTTTAAATTTGATCTAGAAGTTTTGAATAGTTTCAAAATTTGCCCTCAAGTTTTGAAATTTAAAATTTGATTAAAAGTTTTAATTGTGAAATATCCTCCCTAATAAATAAAGAACCTTTTGCCACATGTCACTTTCTCATTGATTTGACCACTTGTCATTTTGTGGTTATTTTCAATTATTTTTTTTTCACATGGCATTTTGTGGTTTTTTTCATTCTATTAATTTCCACATAATATTTAAATATAATAAATGCAATAAATTTAATAATAAATACATATCAATTTCATTAATTGACTTCTTTTTAATTTCAAATTTTTTAAATTAAAGTTTCATTAGTTTCTTTTGTTTATTTATCTAAATTATTTGTTTAATTTAAAAAAAACAAACAATTTAATTTTAATAATTAATATTTTTCAATTTTTTTTATAAATTTAAACTTCTTAAATGTTTAGAATTTCATATATATTTTTTCTTTAAAATGAACCCATGTAATACATGGGTCTTATACCTAGTTAAATTATAAAACCCTAGTATTTTAAATGTTTGAAATACATCCTTTTGGTTTCATAATTTAAATTTAGAATTAAAAGTTTTAATTTTGAAAATTTAAATTGACACAACTAGAAGGAATAATTATGGCTTTATTAATAATTAATTAAAAGAGTAATTAAGAGAGTATTAATAAATCCATAAATGGTTTAAAATTTTAATTGAATTAAAAGTCTAATTTATTTAAAAGATTAAACCACCTAATATTTTAAAAGTTTAAAATACACACTTATACTATTATAAGATTAAAAGTTTAATATATATATATATATATATATATATATATATATATATATATATATATATATATATATAAGTAAAGTCAGTCTTACCGTTAGTAAGCCTCATTCACGGAGCTAGTCTATAAGGGGTGTTTAAGGAAGTGACATGTAAAATGACCGCCATTGGGTGTCCACTCTTACCCACCACACTCTTGACTAATGGAGGGTCGTTAGTCGAACAGGTAGGATAGGACACCAAACCCTCATTAAAAGTATAATGAGTTATAAAGTAACTAAACGCTTTTATAAATTCCCAATCTTAGTTACCTTAGGACACTATGAATTTGATGCTAGCACATGAAATTGCACATTGCACCTTATTTGTCATTAATGGAGCATGTGTGGTTAACCGACACACTAATATGGGACTAATGAAGGGTGGTAATGGGTAGCTCGTACGTTATCATAGATCAATGGAGCGTGTATGGTTAACCAGCACTTTGATTAGGTGATAAATGACTTCAATAGTACCAAGCTAATTTGCATGGTTATGCACACCTTGATTGTGATCCTCAGTATCCCAGTCACAAACTTGAAGGGCATAATCGAGATTAAACATGCCATTGAAAAGTTCAATGAATCTCAAAATATCAAGGAGTGTCATTTAAAAACATAATTCGTTAATTTTTTTTCATGGTGGAATTGGTAAATCGTCATTTACCTACCAACAAATAATTTACAATTGGATTTCGACATCCCTCTTCCGAACTGTGAATTATTGTGTTGGTTCCTAGCCTTAATATTTCATTTGGGTGTTATACTAAGGATTAAATCAACTAACTTGAATTTCTCCCTTGTATATGTCTAGTTCTGATAACTATGGTCTTCCTTATCCTTTTGGAAAAAGCTTTCCTCATGAAGATGATATTCCGTGCGACGATCGAGGTGAAAGATCAATCCATTTTTCACGCTTTGGTGGAACTTCTCTTTCTCCACTCCCTCCAATAGTTCTCCCTGAACCACGTGTTCGTCGACTTGAAAAATTCAAGATCACTCAAGCATTATTGACAAGTAAACACAAAGATGGAAAGTTTGTATGTGCACACGTCTTGAAGATGAAGTTGCATATTGACATGCTGGGAATTTTGGGTGTTTCTTTCCCGAGGAAGTTGGCTATTGACTTGGTTCTTCAATCACTTACTGATTCATATGGTCAGGTTGTTAAAGACTACTATATGACAAATCACGACTTGACCCTTGTTGATCTTACATATTTGCTAATTGTTGCTGAATCTACAATGATTTGGCGCACTAGTTAGGCAAATTTGATTGCAAGATCTGCATCCTAGATTTCCATGGACGCTAAAATGGCAAAGGTGATAGTCCAAAAATGTTTTCTTCTCCTAAGGGAGAGAAATCAACCATGGTCGAAAAGTTTGATCACAAGAGAAAGGCCGAGTCTGAGATAATCCCATGCACCATTCCGAAAGAGTCTGTTTGTTTCTATTGCCAAGAGAAGGGGCATTGGATGTGAAGTTACTGTAACGCCTGTGTTTCCGGGCTTGCCGTTTTTAGCAATGTAATAGTCTAGGTTAACTTTTGTAACCCGTTTTGAAATAATAGAAGTATATTATTTGAGTATTATGTGTTTTGTGCCTAATTGCTTAATTATGTGGTTTGATTAATTAAGCAGAAAAATAAGCGTCAAAAGTAAAGTATGAGATAAGTCCGATATCTTTACATAAAGTTGTAGTGGTCGAAATGATGTTTCCGAATATATAAGGAATGCCGAAATCCGAGTTATAACGAAGAAGTTATGACATGTCGAAGTTTCGCGACAGAACCGGCACGACCCAGCGCGACGTAAATAGTGAATTTAAGGTAGATAGATAACTATCCTTAGTGATCTAAATGAGAATTGAAGATCTCATCGATAGTAGTGCAACGACGGAAAGACGGACGGAATCGGAGTTCAGATGAAGGAGTTATGAATTTCGAACGAAGTTTTCCTGTCCCGGCCTACTAAAGATAATATATAAGTAATATACTTATAATATATTAAAAATAAAGTCACAATTAGCCAATGGAGTCTAAAAGAGAGTTGTAGAGCATAATCTCACCTTCGCGGCGATATAAAGAACGTCGAAAACGGAGTTCGTATGCGAAAGTTATGAATTTCTGAAGTTCGGGGCGCGAAACCCCAAAACTGTCAGATGCCACGACGTGGCAAGCAGTGCCACGACGTGGCAAGTGTCCTGTCACCTCCGGAAGGCCCCCAGATGCAACTTGGGATGACGCATGCAGTGACGACCAAGCCCACGACGTGGAACAAGGTTGCCACGACGTGGCAAGGGCCAAATTTGCCCTATAAATAGATTTGAAGGGCCAGCCGTTTATGGTTGCTATTTTCTCTCTTCTCTCTCCCGTTTTACATCGTTTTGCGTGCCAGAAGTACCCCGAAGCCCCGGTAATATGCCTGAGACCCGAAGTAAGTCCCGAGATCCCGAAGATCCCGAGAAGTGCAATTCCCGAGTCGAAGCTCTGCCCGCGAGAAGTTCGATTTTTGTAGAGATCTTCCAGATCTGCTGAGGATTACTACTTCTGCAAGTCGTAGTGCTGTCCGATCATCTTCTGATCAAGTGAGTGTATACTACCTTTCATAAACACGATAATAATACAAGTGCGGTTTGAGTGTATTAAGTAAATTGTGGTTTATATGTGTGTGGGTGCAGTTACTTTCTTCTAACAAGTAACTATGAAGTATTTTATGCGATATACTTGCTATGTGTATATTTTGTGATTGTATGCGTGAATGGATATTCACTTTATTCCATCTCATAGATCTGAATTGCTTTCTATGAAATACGTGTTATGTGGTATGCCTCATCTGTTATATGGAATATATATATTGAATGAAAATGATATATAGGTTTTAAACTATGTATGAAAATATATTCTTATCTACTAATATGTTGGGTAGAACATGGGTAGATAGTTGGTGTGTAATAAACAGATGAGAGGCCTCGATGTTGTTGTTGTTGTTGATCTAGTTATTCAGCGGAGTATGGATAACGACCATGGACTCTTTCTAGACAGTCCAGTGGAACGCTAGCAGGTTCATAACCTGTAGGTGTTGTGAACGATGTGTTCATCGGTGTACTCTATCCCCCTCATGGTTGCCTTTAGGATATCTATTGTTGAGGAAACCCCTTAGCAGTGATGTCCGTCCCGATGAAAATCCTAGATTAGGTCCCTTGAGATAGTTGTTGGTTTAGGGACGTAAAGTGAGGATAACGGGAATGGGTAATCGGGATAGTGATTGGTTGGTGAGATTAAATATAACTTATTTATTGTGGGTTGAAAACCCTATATGCTCACCAGGCTCCCAAGCCCGACCCACTCAGTTTTATATGTATTACAGGAAGTGACACAAGGGCGTAAGATGGATGGATCATCTTGTTGTTTTGTTTACAAGTCTGTATATGTATATATTTGTTGAATGACTTGTAATGTTTATCGTTTATGCTTTATGGTCTGTATCGGAACATGACATCCCGAGTTTTGAAATGCATCTCTTGATGAAATGCTTTGATAAATATTATTTTATCATGTTTTGTTTTGGGAACAAATTCCGCAACTCTTTAAAATCAAAAGGATTTACTCTGAAATTATTTAAAAGCATAAATGAAAATCGGTCTTTTCTGGCCGAGATTTTGGGGATGTCACAGTTACCATATATACCTGAAGGATCGCAAGGATGGTAAAGTTTAAATGTATGACAATACTTCAGGTAAGACCACTATCTAACTCTATTAAGTTCCTATTCATAGATTCTTAATACATGATGTGATAAGATTGCATTTTGATGTTTTGTAGAATCGAAGAAAAGAAAGGAAACTTAAAAGAAGAGTGATCTGAGTCTGGTCGCAAAGAGATGGATTTTGATCGCATGGTTCGATGATCAGATTTTTGAGCTGCTACTTAGGAGTTGTCATAGATTGCTTAGGAATATTTAGTAATATAGTTTTCATATGTATTTGCGATGTAAGGACAAGTTTCCACACCTTTTATAAAAGAAATTGTTTTTGTCTTATTTTATGATATCCTTGCAATGACATTAGTGAAAATTGGTGTTTTTATATTATTAGCAATGTTCGAAATGAATTTGATTCTTGGTTATATCGTTTGTGGTAGTGTCATAATTTACCAAGTAAGGAAGGATTCTCATCACCCAAGTTTCAATTGGATAGAAACTTGGAATCATGCGACTTGTATTGTGTGGTGAATGAGAACCTATATCCTTGGGAAATTAAGACCAATTCCTTGTTCACATATGTACGTGATTCAAGTGAAAGACTACTAAAGGATCTAGTGCACATTGATGTGTACAAGTAATATCCACCACAAAGGACGATGCGTCTATTAATTATGATTTATTAAAAGTTTAGTAAATATGGTTATGCTTACAAGATTAAGTGTAATTCTAAATCATTGAAAAGGTTTCAATGTATAGCAGAACGAATAAGAGGAATCAATTGGGAAGAAAGATAAAAGTTTTTCCAATCCAAAAGGAAAGGAGTTGCACACCTCGCTAAAGCGGAAAGACAAGGCGTGGCAGTACAAAGGGTTTCATAGCAAAAGTTAAAATACAATACAAACCATAGTATTAAAAAGCATTACAATTTACAATTAGTTTGAACAACTTTTTAAAATAAATTACAATGTATTTGATCAACACATGTAAATGCTCCTATAAGTGTTGTGTCTCTACGTGCCTCTTACTAGACGATTCCCGAAAAATTATGTAAAACGAGCGTCAACTATAAATTAGTTGGTTCATACTCACAAGTTTATGACATAATATAGTTTGAAATCATGAAAATCGGAATATTAATAACAGTTTCCATAAACAAATTTTTATTGCTAAAATAAGTAAATACGTTTTCATGAATAGAAGTTTGTTGCTAATACAAGTAATAAAGTTTCCATAAATAAAAGTTTGTTGCTAATATAAGAAACAAGGTTTGTTGTCATCATGAGAAATAAAGTATGTTGCCAAAATGAGATGCAAAGTTCATATTCTCATAGGAAATAAAGTTCAATGCTAAAACAAGTAAACAAGTTTCCTTGCTAAAATGAGTATATAAGTTTTGTTGCTAGATTGAGTATACAAGTGTCATTGGTAACATGAGTATACAAGTTTCGTTCATAAAATGAGTCTACAAGTTTCATCGCTAAAATGAGTATAGAAGTTTCATGGCTAAAATGAGTATATAAGTTTTGTTGCTAAAATAAGTATACAAGTGTCGTTGCTAATATGAATATACAAGTCTCGTTGATAAAATGAGTATACAAGTTTCATCGCTAAAATGAGTATACAAGTTTTGTTGCTAAAATGAGTATATAAGTATCGTTGCTAAAATGAGTTTACAAGTGTTGTAGCCAACATGAGTATACAAGTTTTTTATGTGCATAAAGATTCCATTCATGAGTTCATAACCCAAGCCTAATGATCGAATAATGCCCTATTGACTACTATGTATATCGCCAACATAGAGAATAAAATGGTAAAATGCACTCAAGCGAATTGTGCGAGTGAGGAGTTTTCTACCTCCTAATAGCGCTATCTATAATAACCATAGGCTTAAAAGAGTTAATGAGTTGTGTCGAATGATTACAGGGACTTAACCATGATACATTCCTCATGAGTTAAAGTAACATACACATACATGCAAAATATAGCAACCAAGTTTATACGAGTCAAAATAAATACAACAAACATAAATAGTTTAGGACATGCTTTTCCAACCAAAAATATTTAAAAACCGAAAATAAGGGGAGTCATGAATACTCATAATGCTTTGAGATAATGCAAATGGTGCATTGAACTACACTCCACTCGTACCACTATCGATTCCTACAACGATGTTACACACTAGTGAGTCTCTAATTAAAATCTAATACTAGTATAGTTACTACTACAACAGAATTATGCCATTAATGTGTCAAAATTTTGATATTGATAAGTTATAAAGTTTTTTCTGTGAAAATTAAATTTCCATGAATCAATTGTTACATAACAATTTAAGCGGAAACATCTCATTATTGAAATGTTAATATTTAACATTTTAAGAGGGGTTCCAATGATTAAATATTCAATATATATATATATATATATATATATATATATATATATATATATATATATATATATATATATATATAGTTCTAGAATTTCCGAAACTTTATATTTCAGTTTCAACTGAAGTCAAAGATGTTAACATAAATTTTTATTAATTTTTTAGTTGTCTAACTATTTTCCACCATTTTATTTCCTTGAATAATCATAAAATCATGGAAAAATAGTAAATTATTATGAAAAATTCTTATAATTTTAGTGTAACTGTTTTACAGTGTAGATAATCTAGAAAAATTATTTAAAGTTATTTTTGAATGGTAAATCTCTATTTTTAAAATTTAAGTGTATTTAATACTAAGAAAAAAGAAATAAATAGTAAACAATTAAATAATTCTCCAAACTTTTTGCACTACTGATATGCAAGATATATAATCTTGGAAAAATAATACAATGTATTTTAAAATAGTTTAACATGTTTTTTTTTTCTGATTTTTGTTTGTTTATTATAGAAAAAATCAAAATAAATAGGAAACTATTAATAAAATTCTATAAAGTTTTTTTTTCCACTGGTAATTATTATATATAATCATGGAGAAATATCAAAGTTGGTGTTCAAATAGTTTAACTATTTTTTTTTTGTTTTACTCATTGAAATAATAATTAATTTGTGTAAATTTATTAAAAAGAAGGTAAAATTCATTAAACATTTTATTTATGATTTATATGTAATATAAGAGATTCTGATGAAGTTTCATAAGTTTTGGAAAATTGTAACTATTTTTCATCAATTTAATCCCTTAAACATTCATTAAATTGGGAAAAATATGACATCCACTTAGAAAAATCTGGAAAAATTTTCATAGTGTTTTATATTGTCTAGAAGATGTGAAAATTATGAAATATTGTTTTGGACATTCATAAGTATATGTTTCTATATATTTGCTTTCAAAAGAAATAAATTCGAAATCAATAGAAAACAGCCTTATAAATGTATGCAACTTTATGAAAAGTCCTTAATGTATTCATAGCGCATATCCGTAACTTATCAGGATTTATTGAACATAAAAATTATTTTACATGAATTATTGCTCTATTTTCTTGCAAAAATAATAACAAATCGAGAAAAATAATTTATTTTCTAAAAATTTCCAGATCATCTTGTTTTGTTGTCTAGACTATGGGAAAAATCAGATTTGAGTGGAAAAGCAGGTTTAGATATTTATTTGTGAATAAATCCTTTTATGAAATATTTGAAAGCTTTTTAACAACATACTTTGATCATCAAGCATCTGAGCTTGAAGATCATGACATGCATGTTGGTTTTTGGGTGAAGTACTACCACCGTCTTCATAAAAATCATGGTTATGAACATATGATTATAATCCATCCATAGAATGGTGTAGAAGTAGAAACATATGCATAAAATGGTGAAATTATGAGTGTAAATGAAGGGATAATGCTTGGTTTTTGTGATTACCTTAAGAAGAACACTTGAAGAAGATGATTTTTGGTGTCTTGAGTCTCATTTTTTTGGAAAACTTTTGTGAGTTTGCCCAGAGTGTGGAGAGTGAAAGAGAAGGAAGTGTATAAGAGGATAAAATGATTATTGTCTTGGGGAAGAGTGTCTTGGAGAGGGGGTGGACGACTTTTTAGGGTATTATGCCCTCCCTCTCATTTACTTTTATAAAAAATTTAATTCTTTTATAAACATATCAAAGTTTTTATTAAATATACACCCTAACCTAGTTTTTATTCATGAAACTATGATTTTTTACTTATAAATTAAGGACAAATGTTAATGATTTAATTTTTATTTTCATTGAATACATATTTTCCTGAATTTAATTATTTTAAATTGATATTGTAAGGTTCATAACAATTTTAGGGAGTTTTAGGTGTTAAAGTTTATAAATTTGAGATTTTAGAGCCTTTTGGGTTTTTTGGATTTTGCTAAGTGTAAATTCACCGTCTAATTCAGAAGGGATTAGGAACAATTTGTTCACTTCATTGTGTACTCAGTCTGCACCGATTCTTAAGTCATGTTCTAATCGGCACCAACTGCATTGTGTACTCAGTCTGCATCGATTGTGTACTCAGTCTACATTGATTCTTAAGTCATGTTCTAATCGGCACTAAGTGTAAATTCACTGTCTAATTAAGAAGTGATTAAGAACAATTTGTTCACTTCCAGGTTGGGTCAGAAAAACAACAGCGGAAACGTCCTAGGGCGGGTAACGTCTTTCGTAGTATCACAACAATCGTATCATAGTAATCAAAGTAAACATAACCATTACAATACAATATGAATATTTACATCTATTTTAAGGACATTGTTTGTACATAATAGTATATAGCAAAAGATAAAGACGAGACTCTAAAATGCTCTGCCTTCTCCGAAATCTGGTGTGGTACCTGTCTATCGTTGTCCTGAGCATACAAGTGGTTTTGAAAAACGTATCAGCATAAAGCTGGTGAGTTCATAAGCATGTTTTTGTATTGAAAACTAGTCACTGAGTTTGTATAAATAATTTCTTTCCATTATAAGTAAAATGTTAATTTTATCGGAAACCGTTGATATCAAATTCTGAAATACGTATGCATGCTTGCCAAGAAAATCCCATATTTTCTAACATGTTGGTTGTTTTATGTATGAAAAGTTTCGTTCCGATTGAAAACCCTGGTTGGCACCAGTATGTAAGATCTTGATCGAAAAACCCTGGCTATCACCAGTAAGTATAATAGTTTTATTAAATAAAACTATAGAAGAAAGAAATTTCGTAAACAAAGGTTAGTTTACACTTATTGTGAATCGTATAACCATACTAATTTGACCGGTGACCTCCTTGATGTTCTTCAGGCGTCGTACGATTACAAAAATTTTCACCCTAGGCGTGCCCGCCTAACTGCAGCAAACAATTCAGGTGTGGGATTGCCGGTCCCGAATAGATCTATCCACAAATTTCACGCTCTCCCTCCAGGAGACTCTGGTTATACTACCAGAGAGGATTTATTGGTACCCCAAGGGGCATAACGAAGATAAGTCTCACAAGCTCATATTAACTAGTTTACGTGTTGTACGGTCGTTCTCGAGTTCGAAATCGTTTGTAACGGTGTAGAGTATGAATAATTATACACAAAATAATTATTTAGCAAAAATACTCCAAATTCGTATTCATAATAACGGATAAACTAAATCTGTCATAGTTTATATGTTTGACTTTGCATGGAGTTTGAATCTGTAAGAATGGTAATGAAAATCCTAAACGATACCTATTATAGTTTGAATAGTTTGTTACGTATGTGTAAGGTTTTGAAACTATGGAATTATGATTTGAAAACATCCCTTATGCTTAGCATAATACAAAAGGGATAATTATATGTAAACATTCGATACAAAACCGTTGTGATTGCATTAGTTTTTAAGTTATGAAAACCTTTATGTTTAGCTTGTATTCCCCCCCCCCCCCTTGAAAACATGAAAACTCGGAAAAGTGCAGGGGTATGAACTCACGGTTGGTTGGATGCAGAGGACTGAACTGGACCATCCTTGAGTTGCTGAATGTTGCACTTAACGGAAATCCTAGTATCAAATGAATACATATGCGTATTTAAATTAGCGATTTCGTTAGACAATTGTTAGATAAACACTTGGTTTTGGTTAAGGAATGTCATCGAAAATTGGTTGGATCGAGGAAAATAGACTTTTTCCCATGAATGAGCTGTTTACGGCCGTAAAGGGAGTTTACAATCGTGAACTAGGTTTGCGGTCCATGGGTTTACGGCCCATGGATTTTGACGGTCTAAGGGTTTATGGACCAAGGTCCTTTCTAGCCTTTTGGAATTATTCTAAGCCTTGTACAAAGCTCAAAGTAGGGTTTAAAGGCCAACACTCAACCTAAAATGTAGTTTACGACCATTGAAGGGTCTACGGCCGTAAACCCATTCCGAGTTTATGATTTGGGTCGATTTTAGGTCAAAAATAAGTGGTTTCTAGTAAACATGAAGCATGGAGGATAGTTACCTACTAGAAGAGGCTTGGAATGAGGTTCTTAGTCACCACACACTAGTGTGTGTTCTTGGTGTGAGAGAATATCTAGCAAATATGGGATTTTATGGAATGAAAACATGGATTGATCTCTTAGAAGGGATTAAAATACAAGAAAGGTGATGGATCACTTACCTTCTTGATGATTGATGATCAAAACCTGGAATTGTAGAGAGAGAGTAGAGAGAGAAAGATTCTGAGAGGGTGAAAAGGCTGAAATGGAGGCTACTCAACCCTCATATAGGGTGAGTTTACGGCCAGGGGTGGGGGCCACCAGGCACCGACCGCAAACGGAGTTTACGATCGTACATGAGTTTACGGCCGTAAACCTGCCTTGGCTGTGAACTCGTGACTTTTCGAGGGAATTGAGGGTTTTTTCGCGCGATTTTTCATTTTTCGAGACGTATGAAATTTTGACGATAATCCTAGATGATTTACTTAACCCAAGAAGTTGACAGAAAACTAAAAATAAATTAAATTTCATTAACAGCAGCGGGTTATAGTAATAGGATAAATTTCGGGTTGTCACATCATCCCCCCGTTAGAGGGAATTTCGTCCCAAAATTCGGAAATAGGATACAAATCATGGATTTGGAAAGAGATGTGGATACTTCTGTTTCATCTGATCTTCACGTTCCCAAGTGAATTCGGGTCCCCGCTTAGCATTCCAGCGAACCTTCACTATCGGGATGCGGCTTTGCTTTGTTCGTTTGACCTCCCGGTCCATGATTTCGATTGGTTCCTCCACACGAAGTTTAGATTTTCGTTGATTTCAATTTCTTCGAGAGGAATTGTAAGGGTTTCGTCGGATAAGCACTTCTTAAGATTGGAGCATGGAAGACAGGGTGAACGTTACTAACTTCTTGAGGTAAGCGGAGTTTGTAGGCTACGAGACCAATCCTAGCAAGGATTTCGAATGGTCCTATGTACCTTGGATTTAGCTTTCCATGTTTTCCAAAGCGTGCCATGTCTTTCCAGGGCGAGACTTTTAACAGAACACGGTCTCCGACCTAGAATTCCAAGGGCTTTCGTCGTTTATCAGCGTAGCTCTTTTGTCGATCTCGTGAATCTTTTAGTCGTTCCTGGATTCGTATGATATTTTCGGTGGTTTCGCGGATGATTTTTGGACCAGTGAGAGTGCTATAAGTGACTTGCCCTGTAGCTAGCTGCGTGTCACCCACCTCAGCCTAGCACAGAGGGGATCTGCACTTGCGGCCATAGAGGGCTTCAAAAGGCGCAACCTTGATACTAGTATAATAACTATTGTTGTAGGAGAATTCAACCAAGGGCAAATGGATGTCCCACGATTTACCAAAGTTGATGACACATGCTCTCAACATGTCTTTCAAGGTCTGGATGGTCCTCTCATTCTGTCCATCCGTCTGAGGATGATAAGCTGTACTCATATCCAGTTTAGTTCCAAGAGCCTTCTGCAGGGACTGCCAAAATCTAGAAGTGAATCTGCTATCTCGATCGGAGATAATGGATACAGGTACACTGTGCAGTTGAATTATCTCTTGGATGTAGATTCGCGTGAGTCTTTCCGTATTGAAAGTTTATTTCATTGGCAGGAAGTGAGCGGATTTTGTCAATCGATCGACTATTACCCAGATGGTGTTGTACCCACTCGGAGATTTGAGTAATTTGGTGATGAAATCCATGGTAATCCTCTCCCACTTCCACTCAGGTATTTCCGGCTATTGAAGCAGACCTGAGGGTTTCTGATATTCGACCTCACCTTGGCACAAGTCAGACACTTGCCCACGAAGGTAGCGATTTCTGCTTTCATGCTTGGCCACCAATATAACTTCTTGAGGTCAAAGTACATCTTATCCGATCCTGGGTGAACAGAGTATCTAGTCTTGTGAGCTTCATTCATGACCACCTCTCTATATCCACCGAACTTTGGGGTCCAGATCCGGTTCATGAAATAGTAAAATCCGTCTCCTTTGATCTCTAAGTTTTTCTCCATCCCCCTTAAGGCTTCGATTGTCACATTCTCTGGTTTCAGGGCTTCCAACCGAGCTTCTATAATTTGTGTGGATAAGTGGGAATGGATGGTCATGGTAAGTACCTTCACACTGCGACCTGAGTATTCCTTCCGGATGAGGGCATCTACTACCACATTGGCTTTGCCGGGATGGTAGCATAGTTTACACTCATAATCATCGAGTAGTTCTACCCATCGCCGATGTCTCATGTTTAAGTCTTTCTGGTCAAAGATGTGTTGCAGGCTTTTATGGTCAGTGAAGATCGTGCACTTTGTTCCGTCGAGGTAGTGTCTCCAAATCTTCAATGCGAAGACCACTGCTCCCAACTCCAGGTCGTGAGTTGTATAATTGACTTCTTGTGATTTTAGCTGCCTCGAGGCATAAGCAATAACTTTTCCTCGCTGCATAAGCACATAGCCTAAGCCCTGGTTGGATGCATCGTAGTAGACGACGAAGTCCTCCGCCCCTTCTGGCAGAGACAGGATAGGTGCGCTGCACAGGGCTCGCTTCAATTTTTGGAATGCAGTGTCTTGATTTTCACTCCAACAAAAGGGTACACCCTTCTGAGTCAGAGTGGTTAGGGGTTTGGCAATTCTAGAAAAATTCTAGATGAATCTACGATAATATCCAGCAAGACCCAAGAATTGACGGATTTATGTTGGTGTCTTCGGTGCTGACCAATTCTCTATTGCTTTGATTTTGGACGGGTTCACGTGTATGCCTTCCTTGCTTACCACATGACCCAAGAAAGTTACTTTTCGTATCTAGAATTTACACTTGGAGAATTTCGTGTATAGCCTTTCCATCCTTAGAGTTTCCAACACTAATCTCAAGTGTTGTTTGTGATCTTCCTCGCTTCTGGAATAGACAGGTATATCGTCTATGAACACGATAACAAAAGTGTCCAGGAAAGGACGACACACCCGATTCATCAGATCCATGAATACTGCCGGTGCATTGGTTAGACCGAAGGGCATTACTACGAATTCGTAGTTACCATATTGAGTCCGGAATGCTGTTTTGGGGACATCGCTCTCTTGGACTCGTAGCTGATGGTACCCTGATCTGAGGTCTATTTTGGAGAAATAGCTGGCTCCTTGGAGCTGGCCGAAAAGGTCGTCGATCCAGGGAAGAGGATAACGGGTTTTGATGGTGAGCTTGTTCAGTTCGTGGTAGTCAATGCACATCCGAAAAGATCCATCCATCTTTTTCACAAATAAAATCGGGGCTCCCTAGGGTGAGGAACTCGGTCTGATGAATCCTTTGCTGAGCAACTCGTTGAGCTAACTGGATAATTCTTGCATTTCTGCTGGCGCTAGACGATATGGTGACTTAGCTACGGGGGTAGCTCCGGGGATTAAGTCGATACGAAACTCGACTTGGCGCTTAGGGGGAATTCCTGGGAGCTCTTCGGGAAAGTCATCAGGAAAGTTGCAGACTTCAGGGATGCTCTCGAGGTCTTTAACCTCCTGTTTCTCATTTACAGCATGGGCTAAAAATGCATGACACTCCTTTCGCAGAAGTTTTTGAGCTTTGATGCACAAAATAATGCGAAGGTTTGAGCTAAGTTTATCACCATATATAATGAGGGATTCTCCAGAGGGAAAATTGAGACAGATAGCTTTTTTGAAACAAAGGATATCAGCACGATTGAGGCTCAACCAACACATGCCAAAGATAACATCAAAGCACTTTATGGAAACTGGCATAAGGTCGATGTGAAAGGAATGATCGTTTAGGGTAAGGGTGCAGCCGATGAACATGTCGTTAGTGATCTCTTTCTCACTGTTAGCCATTTCGATGGTAAATGTTTCGGTTAAATATTGAGGTTTATGTTTAAGAAGATGTTTGAAAGCATGACTGACAAAACTTCTTTCCACACCAGAATCGAAAAGAATGCATGCATAAGAGTTTTCGAGGAGGAACGTACCCGTGACAACGGTAGGATCAACAACGGCCTCCTCTTATCCCATTACTAGAACTCTCCCAGTATTGCCAGTTGTTGCTACTTTAGGGCAGTTTCTCTTGTAGTACCCGACCTCGCCACAACCATAGCAGACCTGATCGACACCTGTTCCAGATGCCTGATTGGTTGATTGGGCTGGTGTTCTGCAGTTTTAAGCAATGTGACCCTTCTTGCCACAGTTGTTGCAGAGCATATCACGACATGGGCCGGGAATACAGTGATCATAACTGCACTTGTTGCACTAAAGGAGAGTGCCAGTATATCCACTGGTAGGTGCTTGCATTGCAGGAGCAATAGCAGGAGTAGCGGCAGCGTGGATTGTCACAGTATGTTGTTTCATGGAAGACTCCTGCGAACACTGGCCCTTTCGCTGCTTCCAAAATTTTCTTTTCTCGCCACTCCCTTTTGCTGGTTCGGGAGCGGCTATCACTTTGTCAAGATCAACGCCATGATCTATAAGAGTCTGCGCTAGGCACTTGGCACTGTCAAAAGTGTTTGGCTTGGCAGCCAAGACATTTCCTTGAGTTGGGGGCGTCAATCCCCAAATGTATCTCTCTATCTTCTTGCTTTCCGGGGTGACGATTCCCGTTCAAAGAAGTGCTAGGTCTTCAATCCTAGAAGTGTAAGCAGCAATGTCGGAACCCTTCATTTTTAGGTTCCAGAGTTCGTGTTCCAACTTCTGCATTTTGCCCTGAGGGCAGTACTCAGCAAGCATGAGCTTTTTCAGACTCTCCTAACGCATAGCATTTGCTACTGGCAGGGTTAGGGATTTGACCCGACTATTCCACCAGGTCAATGCTCTGTTGGTGAAAGTGCAAGCGGCGAATTTCACCTTCTTAGCTTCAGAACAAGAGCAAATCTCAAAGATAGACCCGATCTTCTTGAACCATCGAGTCAGGGAAATAACACCTCTGGTACCGTCGAAAGACATGGGTTTTGCATTCATGAAGTCCTTATAGGAGCACTCCTTCTGATGTCCTTGACTTCCTTCATGGCTTTGGGAATGATTACCACTCCCGAAACCACCAGAACCACCCAAATTTATTTGTGACGAAGCAGTAGTCACAGCGGCAATAACGACTGCCTGGAACATTGCAGGATCGAACTGAGGAGGTGGTGGTGGCATTGGATCTGTCGAAGTATTGTTGTTCTTTTTGTTGGGTCTTTTCTTTGGAGACATCTTGTTCTATATCAGGAAGAAGAAGATGATAAGTCCCTTTGACTTTATAACCAAGAGATATGATGCAAGATATATCTCTACATGATAGATAAAGTGTTCTACTAAGCGATAACAGGAATGAGTTACTAATGCAAGTAAACTATCGCTAGGAAAGAATGAGTAGCAACACTTGGGATGAATTTCTACAATGTATTCAGCTTTGACTAAGATACTCCTATAGTATTTTATGATGAAAGTTTTGTTCAATCAAATTCTTTTGGTAGGAATACTTGGTAAGTTTTAAGCCTGTTGCAACACCACAGTCACTCCCAAGCACATGTTGGTCTTGTCTCGACTAAATATAGTTGATCAGGCTATATTGAGCCTAGACATGATCACATAACTATCCAGGTTTATCCACAATGTTCAACATCCAAATACTTTTGTTTGGTTATTTTTACGGTATGGTTTCTAGTATGTAGGTATACTTGTATACTTGGAGTAAAAATACTTATATTTTTAATGTATACTTTTAGTTCAGAGCGCTTCGGCCCCTTAGTGTTTATAGTTGTATACCATGTAAGGTTCGGTATACTTAGTTCACTATAAACAATAGCTCTGATACCAATCTGTCACACCCCCGAACCGTCAGAAAAACAAAGACGGAAACGTCCGGGGGTGGGTGACGTCATTTGTAGTATCACAACAATCGTATCATAATAATCAAAGTAAACATAACCATTACATTACAATATGAATATTTACATCTATTTTGATGAAATAGTTTGTACATAATAGTATATAGCAAAACATAATGACGAGACTCCAAAATGCTCTGCCTTCTCCGAAAGCCGGTGTGGTACCTGTTTATCGTTGTCCTGAGGATACAAGCGTTTTTGAAAAACGTATTAGCATAAAGCTTGTGAGTTCATAAGCATGTTTTTGTTTTGAAAACTAGTCACTGATTTTGTATAAATACTTTCTTTCCATTATAAGTAAAATGTCGATTTTATCGGAAACCGTTGATATGAAGTTCTGAAATACGTACACATGCTTTCCAAGAAAATCCCATATTTTCTAACATGTTGGTTGTTTTCTGTATGAAAAGTTTCGTTTTATTGGAAAACCCTGGTTGGCACCAGTATGTAAGATCTTGAGCGAAAAACCCTGGCTAACACCAATAAGTATAGTAGTTTTATTAAATAAAACTATAGAAGAAAGAAATTTCGTAAACAAAGGTTAGTTTATACTTATTGTGACTCGTATAACCATCTAATATGCGCGTTGACCTCCATGACGTTCTTCAGGCATCGTACGATCACAAAATTTGTCACCCCAGGCGTGCCCGCCTAACTACAGCTAACAGTTCAGGTGTGGGATTGTCGGTCCCGAATAGATCTATCCACAAATTTCACGCTCTCTCCCTCCAGGAGACTCTAGTTATACTACCGGAGAGGATTTATTGTTACCCCGAGGGGCATGACGAAGATAAGTCTCACAAGCTCATATTAACTAGTTTACGTGTTGTACGGTCGTTCTCGAGTTCAAAATCGTTTGTAACGGTGCAGAGTATGAATAATTATACAGAAAAATAATTATATAGCAAAAATACTCCAATTTTGTATTCATAGTAATGGATAAACTAAATCTGTCATACTTTATATGTTTGACTTTGCATGGAGTTTAAAGCTGTAAGACTGGTAATCAAAATCCCAAACTATACCTATTATAGTTTGAATAGTTTGTTATGTTTGTGTAAGGTTTTGAAACTATGCAATTATGATTTGAAAACATCCCTTATGCTTGGCATAATACAAAAGGGATAATGATGAGATTAAAACTTTAATCTTTGAAGATCGATTAGATCTTAAACAAGTAATTAAATATAAAACAGCAAGAACACGAAAATAAGAACAAGGCAAGAGTGAATCAAACGTGTCGAATGATTAAAATAAAATCCTCAGAAGAGCTCGATTAAGAACATCAACTGTAGAGGATTGGTAGGTTTACAAGAACGATCAAAGAAATCTGTAAATACTATCGTTATGCTCTAGATCAATCGTTAACCTAATATGCATGCAAGCATATACTTATATAATAAACATAATGGGCCCTCGGTTGGACAGGCCCAAACCGGAATACAAATCAAATAAACAAATAGCCGAGCCCAAAGACGCAACCCTTGAACGAATCTTCAACCCAACAATCTCCCCCTTTGCATCAATTGGAGCGAGATCTTCACTTGTTACTTGTCCAGCAGCGGAGGCAGGTACTTTCTTCTTCACGGTGTTAAACAGACGAGAGATAAGAGCCAGAATCGTCTGCCTGAACCTGATGTACCACTGGATCATGTCATTGAAGTACTTAACATCATCCGCTGTATTCTCTTTACACCTTTGAATGATCGACAACACGTGCTCTAGACAAGCAGTGGTGTAAAGATGTTTGTCAGCTAAAGCAAAGAGACATTTCTGTCCTTCTGCTCTAGTGAACATGACCGAATTGCGTCTCGGGTCGATCTTGCCGATTTTCATCTGATTGAGATCACTGGCCGATCCCACAGGAGCTATCTTCGGTTTCTTCTTGAAGACAGTGGCTACCTCCTGATCCATTAGGGCTACCTCCATGATATAACAGACAATCATCCTCTTGAGATGGTCTATGATCGGACCATATTCAGCTTCATTCGTCAAGAGGATGTTATGCAAAACAATCCAATCATGAGGATTTAGGTTCGGTAGATCTGCCAGGGATATGAGATGTTCAGACTTTGCAGATCCTCGAATCACCTTGAACCGAACATTGATGAATCTTCCTTCGGTGTAAGGCTTCAGTACCCGAACGTTCACTATCTTTTGGGCGCTCCATGTGAGATACTGAGGACGAGCAGCCTTCAGATAGAAATCGATGAGCCCCCTATCAACCTCAGGGTTCGGATGAGGGACTTCATAAATATTCGAGAAGGCGTGGAAGATAAACGCCTTTCGAGTCAGCGGCATGTCGAACTGCGAATCGACAGAATTGTAGCAGTCGAACGAAATCACCGGCTCGAGCCATAGGATGCTGGGAGTGTCTATGGCCTCCTTGATCATTCGCTCCCGAGTCCATGTAAGGAAGAGAGTCTTCCTGCTCTCAAGGAGATCGTGGGCTTCCTTCTTCTTACGTTCGGCTTCTTCAGCCTCTCGCGCCACACGATTAACATCTTCATCAACATTGCGACTGTTCTTTCGTTTCAACATATCTGCAATGGTTTCTTTGTCTTCATCTTCATCTTCTTCCTCAGCTATGTTTTTCCCTTTATCCTTCACACCCGAACCCGAAGTTTGACCAGTTAGAGGTGGTTTGGTTGTGTGAGAAGCTTTGGAGGAAGGAGGTGGTTTCGATCCGGTCTTCTTCTCTTCTCCCTCTTGTTTCGGATTGGACACGAAACTAGGTAAGCCTTCGATTTTGCTGAGAAGGTCCATGGCAGGAGAAAGCTTTTCAGCAAGGGTTCGCCTCACCGAATGGTTTAGAATTGGATCGTGTGCTTCTAGGATGTTTGATAAGGCAGTGTGTACATCTGAAACACATGTCTTGATGACCTCCCTTTCGGATCGAAGAGCTTCAAGCTGTTGTTGAGAGTTTGATAGCTGAGTGCTCTTGACCTTTAGGGCGGTGGTTTTGCTTGCCAGAACGTCCATCAATGAGTTCTCAGCTGCGAGATCCTCCTGAAGCTTAGCGAGGCACTCATCAATGGAGGCACGAAGGGCCGAGTTGTCGTCGCTTATTGATTGGCGAAGGGTAGCGAACGAAGTCAACTCCGTTGAGACGAACTTTGCCAATTGCTGAACAATCGGTTCCAAAGTTGTCTTGGTAGATTCCGCACTCTCCTGTAAGGACTTCAACAGGGAAGAGGCGTCTGAGAATAGTTTATCGACTTTTGCGGTCGCTGCCTCACAGGCTTTGGTAGAGGCGTCGATGGCGGCAGTGGCTGAAGCTACATAATCATGCTGAGCCCTGGAGAAGGCATCAACAATCTTCTGAAGAGCGGCTTCAGATAGAGAGGACTGGGTGTTGGAAGATGAGCCAAGAAGTAAATCAACCTTCTCGTTGAGCTCCTTAAAATGTTTCTTTGTCACTGGAGCATCATCCTCTTCATCGCTTTGAACCTGAAACAGACTGAAGTAGACCGAATCGAAGGTCATGTTGTCACCGCCAAGGAACGGGTTATCTCCATCAGAGGCATGATCTGGAGATGGTTGGGGTGGTGAAGTTGGGGGTGTTATGGGTTTTGTGGATTCAGGTTGAGTGTGGGGTGGGGTAGTTTCGGGTGGTGGTTGATTGTGGGTAGGTTCGGTTGTATGGGTTTTGGTTTGAGGTGGTTCGGTTACGGGTGGGGTTTTGGTTACAGGTGGTGTTTCGGCTGCAGTTGTGAAAATGGGTGGTGGTATAGGGAAAGAGGTTGGAGGAATAGTGGTAGTGGGGTTTATGGTGGGAATGGAAGTAGGGATTGTTTGAGTGGGTGAAGGAATGGGTGAGTTGTGGATTTCCATATCTGGGGTAGGAGATCGGGGAGGGGTGTTGCCTCTTGGAGGGGTTTCGCCTCTTTGAGAGCCGTCCGAGTCCGAACTCTCGCCGTCAGAGTCACTCGAAGAAGAGGGAATAACAAGCTTGCGCTTCGGTTGAGTCTTCCTCCTCTTCGGCTGTGGGGACTGTGCAACTTTTGTCTGTTTCCTCTTCTTGGGAGAAGGACCCTTAGGAGCTTTGGTCGCTTGCTTCCCTTTGTCCGCCTTTTTGCCCCTAGGCACCGGTTTGTCAGCATCATGGATGGACTTTAGCATTTCCGGTGTAAGTTCCCTTGGACCAGATGCCTTGAACTCTTTGATCGTCCGGATGATCCTGCTGTCGGATGGGACGTCGCCATACATTGTCTCTGGAATAGAGCCAATGAAAGAGAACCTGGATGCATCAGAAACGATTATCTTGGTGGTATGAAAAGTACCGACCGACGACATCACTGCACCAGCAGCAGTAGGTATATCCAGCTTATCCATCGCCCATTTGGTGATAAGAATCCAGAACCGGGCAAACGACACCTCAGAATGTCGTGATGAAGAAGAAAGGCTCTGGATGAGCTGTTGCCAGAGGACCAACCCAAAGTCGAGGTTGACTCCGTTGTAAACTGCATACATAATCGACAAGAACAGTCGACTAGCACCATCAGATCCTGAGCTCCGTTCAGACAAGCCCTTGAAGAGAACCGTGAACATGTCGTTCCACTGTGGCGGCAAGCAGGACTTCTTGAACTTTGCGACGGAGACGAGCGCCTCCGTGTACCCCATGTTATAGAACATGTTATAAAGATGCCCAATCGGAATCGTCTCCGGATTAATTCTCGATGGGTCAGCAGCCAAACCAATCAAAGTACCAAAACGCCGTCGAGAAATAAAGGTCTTATGATCAGCAACCTCGAAGAACACCCGCTCGACGGCTTTGTCATAGTAGGCAGTCGCATACACCTGTGAGAGAACCACCATTGGCACAGACTCAATCCTGGAGAGAGCTGGAGCGATTTGGGAGTACTTCAGGAACTCGATGATCGGCGACATGTAAGAGTCATCCGCCAGAGGGTTTAGGTCGATCACCAAGCATTGTTGTGGACGAATAGGAAGGATTTGTGAGGTAGCATGGATGGAAGATGATTCTGCCATTATTGAAGGTAGGAAGATGAAGATGAACAGTGAAGCTTTTTCGAGTTTTTGCTCTCTTGTAAATTTTCAAGCAGTAAAGAGGTAAATGGTGGTGAAGACTGCCTTTTATAGAGGGTGAAAGGAGAGAGAAAAATCATTTCAAATCTTCTATGGAAATACGAAAAGGTTTCCTGAATGACAGATGCGTGACAGTTAAGGCGTGCGATGATCACGTAGGAGAGAGAGTGTCAGATTCCTAGGATCACGCCGCCCAACAAGCGCCGTTTCAGAAGAAAACTGTTTCAAATCCTCACGCGCCTTTAAGTGCCAGAGGGATGTTGCTTGGATTTCGCACACGCGTCCACTTTGTCAGTAAAAGAGTGGACGTTTCAAATTCACACGCGCCCCTTTTTACCACCGGTTGAAATTCAATCATTTTATTTCCCGCCTGAGTCAGCAACCCTTCGTCTTATCTTTTTGAATCGCATCTTTTGAATAAACTGCCCACGTGGAGGATTGTTGACCACGTCTTAATTATTAACCACCAATGCAATAAATCAGCCTGAAATTAATTAGTAACGGTATTTTGGAAAATCAAAGATTTTCGTGCAAAGAGTGTAAAAAGAAAAGAAATAAAGCAACTCTTTTTAGGAATGACTGTGATGTCAATAATGACACGAAACTGATGATCCCGGGCACGAATCTCTTCCTTCAAGATCAAGAGAGACCTCAAAGTGTTAATGTGGATTCCCGTTGAATTACGATCAAACACTTTTTAAGAAATGTTGAAAGGCTTCTTTTAATTAGGCTACTTTAGGGTGGCTTTCGCTTTGATGCATCAATTCTAATCTTGAAATAAGAAAGAAAGTGATCAAGGTACTTGTGAGACCGGTGTAGTCTGTTGAACAAGTAGGTAGGAATTTATTTGAAATTGGCGTGGAAAATATAAAATATCAAAAAAAATAAAAACTGGATCCCAAGGGAAGAAATGTTATGGTGTTTAACAATTCCATAGGAATCACACAAAATAAAATTTGAGATTTCATTAAAGTACATCCATCAATTCTTTGGTGAAAACTTGAGCAAATTAATTGATCACCGTCAATTCAGATTTGGTGTTGAATGTTGGGTTTCACTCAGCTCGTAGTGACACGAAACTAAGATCATAAACACAGATGTTGTGTAACCATAAACCTCAGTGGTAATTTCTGAGAGTCTCAAGGGTTACGTTGATGAAACGAATGTAATGGAGAAGTGTAATGGAGATGGTGTAAGAAGATAAAGTACCTCTGCTGCGAAAATAAGGACCAAGCAGAAAACTCTTAACTCATGTGAGAAGAGAGTGAGGTAGCGCACGATTAGAATAAATGTGGTAGCCTTATTGGGAAGACAAGGTTTGTTTATACCAGGTCATGAAGGCTATTATTCGAAATCTTATGAGGCTTGGGACACATACAGCAGCATGCTTCTAGGGACACTTAAGTAATCCAACATTTATACCCCCATAAACGAACGAACACACAACCAAAAAAATAAAAGAGAAAAATATTTTTGGAGTTTTTGAGATTTATTAAAGAAAAAAAAATAAAATAAAAAAATAATAAAAAAATAAGTAAGAAAAAAAATAAGACTAAAAAAAAACTTTGGAAAAATTTGAAAAACCGAACCCGAACGTTCGGTTGGTTTCGGTTCCAGAAAAATTTGAAAAACCGAACCCGAGCATTCGGTTGGTTTCGGTTCCAGAAAATTTTGAAAAAAACCGAACCCGAACGTTCGGTTGGTTTTGGTTCCAGAAAATTTTGAAAAACCGAACCCGAGCGTTCGGTTGGTTTCGGTTCCAGAAAATTTTGAAAAACCGAACCCGAACGTTCGGTTGGTTTCGGCTCCTGAAAATTTTGAAAAACCAAACCCGAGCGTTCGGTTGGTTTCGGTTCAACAAAATTTTGAAAAACCGAACCCGAACCTTCGATAGGTTTCGGTTTTGGAAAATTTTGGGAAACCGAACCCGAACCTTCGGTACGTTTCGGTTTTGGAAAATTTTTAGAAACCAAGGAATTTAGACATGCAATTGGAAAATACTTTCAACACTAAGAAAAACAATTTTGTACAAGAAATATACAACCTAGAAAATTACCTTTGAAGTGATGAGCGAGTCAGATGGTTTAACCGAACCCGAACGTTCGGTTGGTTTCGCTTCTTACGTTTGAGGTTGAGAGGTAGTGTGAGGTACTGACTCTGATTCCATCATACCTAGCCCTTGCAATATTCTATTGAATGATGCTTCAGGAAGAGCTTTGGTAAAGACGTCAGCCAGTTGATCAGTGGTTCTTACGAAGTGAACTTCGACGTTTCCATCTTCCACGTGATCTTTGATGAAGTGATACCTCAGTGCTATGTGTTTGGTTTTAGAGTGTTGCACTGGGTTATGACAGATCCTAATTGCACTTTCTAAGTCACAATATAGTGGGATCTTCTTCATATTGAGTCCATAGTCTCGAAGTTAACTCTGGATCGAAATCACTTGAGAGGTGCAGGATGCAGCGGCTATGTATTCCGCTTCGGCAGTAGACAACGACACGAACGTTTGTTTCTTGGATTGCCAGCTGACCAACTTCCCGTCAAGGAATTGACAGCCACCAGTAGTGCTTTTTCTGTCGAGTCCACATCCTCCAAGGTCAGCATCTGAATAGGCTTGAACGAAGAAGCCTGAGTTGGAAGGATACCATAGACCTAAGGAGGTGGTTCGCTTGAGATAGCGTAAGATGTTCTTCATTGCAAGCATGTGAGGTTCGCGTGGGTTTGCCTGAAATCGAGCACAATAACACACAGAAAACATGATGTCAGGCCAGCTAGCAGTAAGATACATTAGTGAGCCTATCATTTGACGATAGAGCGTGATATCAACAGCCGGTTTGTCTAGGGATGGAGTTAGCTTGGTGCCGAATGCCATTGGGACTTTAACTTTGGAGTCTCCCATCATGCCAAACTTTGCTAGGAGAGTCTTCGTGTAAGCTTCCTGATTGATAAAGATGCCTTCGGGTCCCTGTCTAATATTTAAACCAAGGAAAAAGTTAATAGGACCCATTGAGCTCATTTCAAATTTTGTCTCCATCAACTTTCTGAATTCAGCTGTTAGGCTGGGATTCATAGAGCCAAAGATGATGTCATCGACATAAATTTGAACTATCATAAGGCGGTTACCTTCCTTTTTGCGAAAGAAGGTTGGGTCAACCGAACCTTGTTTGAATTTAGACATCTTTAAGAATTTAGTTAGCGTTTCATACCAGGCTCTCGGAGCTTGTTTAAGGCCATACACCGCTTTATCCAGAATATAGCAATCATTTGGATACTTTTCGTTCACGAACCCAGGAGGTTGCTCCACATACACGGTTTCTTCGAGTTCTCCATTAAGAAATGCACACTTGACGTCCATTTGGAAAACTTCAAAGTTTTTGTGGGCAACATAAGCAAGAAATATTCTTACAGATTCCAGCCTAGCTATAGGAGCGAAAGTCTCTTCATAATCAATCCCTTCCTCCTGACAATATCCCTTTACTACCAGACGAGCTTTGTTCCTTATAACATTCCCTTCCTTGTCCATTTTATTCCTAAAGACCCATTTGAGACCAACAACCGAGGCATATGGAGGAGTTGGAATGAGGCGCCAGACTTTGTTCCTTTCAAATTCGTTCAGTTCGTCTTGCATTGCTTGAACCCAATCAGAGTGATCGAGGGCAGTGTTAACTGTCTTCGGTTCAACTTTTGATACGAATGAGTTAAACATACAAAACTCAACCTTTGAAAATAAGGATGTCTATTTTGCCTTCAGTTGTGATCGTGTCAGAACCTTTTCAGAGACATCACCAACCACTTGAGAAATAGGATGATCTCTGGTCCATTTGGTAAGAGGAGGATAATTTGGATCAAAGGTTGGGTCTAGTTCAGCATTGATCATTTCTTCTGGCTCGGATTGGCTATCGTAGTCAAGCGTCATATCATCATGCTCCCCCTCGATTGAGGTTCAGAGGTTTCTTGTGGTGCTGGACTTTCAGGCGTTGATGCACCTTCGGTTGGTGAAGCACTTTCGGTTGGAGTTGTAGAGCTTGGCTCCCCCTCAACATGTGAGCTTGGCTCCCCCTTGACATGTGAGCTTGGCTCACCCTCGACATGTGAGCTTGGCTCCCCCTCGACTGAAGCATCGTTGGATGGAGGTTCATCAAAAGTCGATCCTCCTTCATTCATTCTCCTGGCAGCTTCTTCGACAATTTGCTTCATGTGTTCAACCTTGTTGTCTGCTGCACCTGCTTCTGAGAGAGAAGCTTTCTCTGGTTCGTCAAAGAGCTCCAGAAATTTCTCGTATAAATTAGCGATCGAGACTATGACCTGGCCAGTTTGAGGAAAGATTTCCCCAGCTGTGTCGTCTTTGGCCTGTAGCTTTTTGATATAGCTATCGTCAAAGGTCACGTAATATGTCTCTTCGATTTTTCTCGAACGCTTGTTTAGGACTCTGTCTGCTTTGGATGTCAGAGAGTAGCCCAGAAAGATTCCCTCGTCGGCTTTGACATCGAACTTGTTGCGGTGTTCTTTAGAGTTAAAGATGAAACACCGTGAGCCAAACACATGGGAAAATTTCACATTGGGCTTTCTGTTGTTTAGTATCTCATAAGGTGTGAGCGTGAATCGCTTGTTGAGATAGGACCTGTTCTGTGTAAAACAAGCAGCAGAAATAGCATCAGCTCAAAAATAAAGAGGTAAGGAAGCGAAACTTAGCATAGTTCGGGCAGCTTCACACAGAGATCGGTTTCGTCTTTCGACTATTCCGTTCTGTTGAGGTGTGTAGGGAGTTGAGAAGTTGTGACTTATTCCCTTTTCTGCTAGAAATTCTTCAATCTCCCTGTTCTTGAATTCCAGACCATTGTCGCTCCTGATGTTGCGAACGACCTTCTTGAGCTGTACTTCAATTTGCTTGATAAACACTTTCAGCTTATGAGTCGCTTCAGATTTGAGCTTTAGAAAGAACACCCATGTAAATCGTGAAAAGTCATCAACAATAACAAGAATATACTTGCTACCACCGATGCTTTCAATAGATGAAGGACCACACAAATCAATATGAAGTAATTCGAGTGGTTCAACAATTTTTGTGTTAATTACAGATGGATGACTTTGACGACTCTGCTTCCCCATTTCGCATGCAGCACACAAATGATCTCTGTCGAACTTGAGCAATGGAAGGCCCCGAACATGACCTCCAGTGACAAGTCTGTTGATATCTTTAAAGTTGAGATGAGAGAGTCTGCGGTGCCACAGCCAACTTTCGTCAGATTGAGCTTTTGATAACAAGCATATAGCTGGGTTTCCTTTGATGGGTTTAAGGTTTAGAGGAAACATTTCACCCTTTCGCTCTGATTTGAGAATGACTTTCTTTGTCTTCTTCTCAATAATTTCAGAACCTTCATCATCAAATGAGACTTTGAGACCTGTACCTCCAACAAGCTGAGATACACTGATGAGGTTGTGTTGGAGTCCTTCCACATAAGCCACCTTCCTTATAGTAAAATCACCATTAGTTATCATTCTGTATCCCTTTATGGTGCCGAAAGAATTGTTTCCAAACTTGACATTGCCACCATTTGCAAGAGACCTGTATTCCCTGAGCTCCCCTTTCCTCCCTGTCATGTGACGTGAGCATCCACTATCGATGTACCATTCTTCGTCGAACTTCTCGTCACTTATAACCTGCAAAAATTAAGCAGATTTAGGAACCCAAAGTTTCTTGGGTCCACGTGAGCTTTTCATGGGAACAGGAACAGTAAGTGAAATGTCAACAAGATATGTTCATTTTATAAGTGTTGTTTCATCTTTCTTTTTAATGGTAAAAACTTTTATTTTATTAGGATTGGGTGCGTTCGGTTTAGACTCTGGTGTGGATGTAGAAACCTTTTGTTTGCCCTTTTGTTTAGCCGATGAATGAGATTTTTGAGAATGAACAGAATGAGCTTTAGAGCAAGATGGAGATGAATTGGAAGAATTAGAAGAATTAGATGAATGAGAAGGAGTGGGCTTAGATTGAGATGTCTTCATGGCTGGAGACTCTAGGTGACCCTTTCACTTTTGATCATTGGAGGGACTGACCTTAGAGTTTTGATATCTTTTGACTTCAGAACCGAACCTTTGCTTTCGGTTGGAGTCGTTCTGTGAACCGAACCTATGCTTTCGGTTGAAGTCATTCTTAAAACCGAACCTTTGCTTTCGGTTGGTATTCTCTTCTGAACCGAACCATGGCTTTTGGTTGTTGTGGCTCTCAGGCTTTCCGACAGGATTGTTTTCATACTTCAGATTCTTGTCTTGATGTGAGAAGTATGCATTCTGGGATTGCCAGAATTGCCTCCTTTCAGAGAGATTTTTCCTGTATCTTTGGTTCCTTTCACGTTTCTTATTCCTCATCTGCTTCGGTTGATGATGAATATTAGCTTTCATTTTCGGTTTCTCCTTGGCTGGTTCATTTTGAACTGTAGGAGTTTCACTTTGAATTGAGGAAGTAGAGGGAATTTCTTCTTTTGCCGAACTTACATTCTCTTGAAGAATGTCTTTCGTACCACTGGTGCTTGGCTCATCGAAACTATCTGGTTTATTCAAGGGTTCAGGTATGTATCTACCTTTACTCATCCATGAGGTTCTTTCAGATAAGCCTACCGTTTCGTTTGCATTATCTAATGGAGCTGACCAGAAATACTCATCACAGCCATCAGCATTGTCTTCGTTTACAATAGCTGTGAGTTCAGCGGTTTGATGTTCGGTTACTCCAGTGACCTTGTACACTTGATTTGGAGTGGTCCTGACCTTTTGATACACAACTGCTTTCTCTGCTAAGATCGGGGACTTTTGTTGGGACAAACGAGCGAACTCCACTGAATTTTCGGAAATTAGATTCTTGTGGTTTTCAGGTTCGTTTTTTACAAATTCTGAGCAGTCAACCATGTCCTCTACAGAAATTTCACTCATGTTGTCGTCCTCGTTAAGCTCAGATGCATTTTCAATATCAATTTTGTTTTCTGAGCTTACGTTGGCGTTTAAAGAGTCAAATTTTTGTATGGTTTCGGTTCTCAGTTTAAGTCTATCATTTTCATCCAAAAGGTTTTTAAGCAAGTCCTTGTGGTCCTTGGATTTAATGAATGACTCAATTTTGTCCAGTCCATACATGTAGGTCGGATTGACATCATCAGACGATATCACACTCTCACAATTATAGGCTTCAGCATCGATTTCATCCTCCTTAAACTCAAGGAAAGGCAAAATCATGCGATGGATCTTTTGGCCTATTTCACAGTCCAAGTGAAGCTGAGTAATATCAGAATATAGACGTTTTGCAATTAAACAAAAAACATTCCGCTGTTTTAACAACTTTAAATTGTCTCTTTGTAAATAAATGTTTTCGTCTTTTATTTTAACTAATTCAGACTCCTTCAACTCGATCCACATCCGCCGCTCCTCACTCTTCGAAAACACCCTGCTTAATTGATCAGTTATGTTAGAATTGGTGACTCGAGTTTGAGTTAATCTACTATCTAGATGAGAAATTCTTGTAATAACATTTTTTAGTTCTTTCTCATATGAGGATTGTGGTACTTTAAATGAAATGAAAACCGATTGTACCTTCTTGATCAGTTCATCGAGCTCGTTGAACTGCACGCTGAGCGGTTTGGCCGTAAAGCACATGTCCTCCTGCTCCTTCGGTTCATTGCTTCCACCATCAGTGTTGTATCCCCTCATCTGAGATACATCAAACACCATGAAGCATCTTCCTCCACTGCTCTCCTCCTTTTCCACATAAGCCTTTCCATGAGTAGGCTTCCTCACTTCATCGTCTTCTGAGTCAGTAGACCAAACTTCCACGCTACCGAACTCGTCATCAGCAACCGAACCCTGCACAATAAGAGCATTCATGGAAGGGTTAGCGGTAGACTTCTTCTTTCTCATCTCATCAAGCCTTTTCTGCAGCACAGCTTCCTCATCCTTTTCATCATCCTTTTCAACCATCTTTTTAAGGACACAATCTTTAGCATAGTGGTTTTTCCCACCACAGTAGTAACAACTCACTCCAGAATCACCATCCGCCTTCGGTTCCTTCTTGGGCTCTTCAACCTTCGGTTCATTGTTAACCTTTTCTGAACTGTAACTCCCCTGCCAGTTTCGGTTTTTGTTGCTGGGGAATCTCTTCTTTATGAACCTCTTGGGGTTAGACACCATCATATCATAATCCTCAGACGTGAGGTCATACTCCTCCAAGTTAAGGTCTTCATCCTCCATCACAGCTTTACTTTTTGACAGGAGGGCCAACGAACCAAGGCTTGAAACAACGTTCTTCTCCTGCAGCACAATCTTTTCCTGGGACTTGAGAATACCCACCAGTTTCGCCAAAGAGTATGATTTGAACTGCTCGTGGGCTTTAACTGTTGACACCACAGCTCTCCATTCTGACCTTAGACCATTCAAGAACTTAACCTTCTGCTCGATAAGCTTCCTTTCGATGTCATGTTTGATCATCCTGCTGAGAAGATGATTGAAGCGATCGAACGTCTGGGTCACTGTTTCTTCGGCTCCTTGCCTGAATTCTCCAAACTCAGATAAGAGCAAGGTTTGGATAGAATGTTCAAGATCCTCGTCTGTAGAGTACCAGTTCGCGAAGTCTATCCCAAACTTCCTTTGCCGTTGTGCATGAGCTGACCAACCTGAAGGTGTCGGACTGAAGGGCGAATCTGATCAACCTTAACGCCTTGATATTGCACTGGAATTTGTCCTTTTCATCTTGTGCAATATCTTTAACATCCTTCAGCAGATCATTGTACTCCTTTTGAGTTTTAATAATCCTGGACGTTGCAGAATGAGAAAAAGGTCCATTAATGATAGCTTCCCATATGAGGTATCCATTATCCTCAGATCCTATCACGTAGTCTTCGAAGTGATGCGCCCAGATTTCATAGTCATGGGTATATAGGATTGGAATCTTCGTGGTTGAACCGATGCTGTTGGAAATATTGATAGGATTTGATTGTGACTCGTCCATTATGATCGAAAAACCTGTTCAAAGATCAGACTTGTAATAAAGCAGATTAGGGCAAAACAATAAATATCAAGATACGCCAATAATGAGATGACGGCTCAATAAATATCGGTAGTTGCGGAAAAACCCTAATTGAAACCTTTTCACAGAAAAGATGTGTATCGATTACACAGCCTCCTTCTCTGATACCAATTGATGAGATTAAAACTTTAATCTTTGAAGATCGATTAGATCTTAAACAGGTAATTAAATATAAAACAGCAAGAACACGAAAATAAGAACAAGGCAAGAGTGAATCAAACGTGTCGAATGATTAAAACAAAATCCTCAGAAGAGCTCGATTAAGAACATCAACTGTAGAGGATTGGTAAGTTTACAAGAACGATCAAAGAAATCTGTAAATACTATCGTTATGCTCTAGATCAATCGTTAACCTAATATGCATGTAAGCATATACTTATATAATAAACATAATGGGCCCTCGGTTGGACAGGCCCAAACCGGAATACAAATCAAATAAACAAATAGCCGAGCCCAAAGACGCAACCCTTGAATGAATCTTCAACCCAACAGATAATTATATCTAAACGTTCGATAGAAAACTGTTGTGATTACATTAGTTTTTAATTTATGAAACCTTTATGTTTAGCTTGTATCCCCCCCCCCCCCCCCTGAAAACATGAAAAACTCGGAAAAGTGTAGGGGTATGAACTCACGGTTGGTTAGATGCATAGGACTGAACTGGATGATCCTTGAGTTGCTGAATGTTGCACTTAACGGAAATCCTAGTATCAAATGAATACATATCCGTATTTAAATTAGCGATTTCATTAGACAAGTGTTAGATAAACACTTGGTTTTGGTTAATGAATGCCATCGGAAATTGGTTGGATTGAGGAAAATAGACTTTTTCCCATGAATGAGCTTTTTACGGCCGTAAAGGGAGTTTACGGACGTGAACTGGGTTTGCGGTCCATGGGTTTACGGCCCATGGATTTGTGGTCTAAGGGTTTATGGCCGTAAACACTGGACGAGATGTGTGATTTTTAGTGTTCCAAGGTCCTTTCTAGCCTTTTGGAATTATTCTAAGCCTTATACAAAGCTCAAAGTAGGATTTAAAGGCCAATATACAACCTAAAATGGAGTTTACGACCATTGAAGGGTGTACGGCCGTAAACCCATTCCGAGTTTATGATTTGGGTCGATTATAGGTCAAAAATCAGTGGTTTCTAGTAAACATCAAGTATGGAGGATAGTTACTTACTGGAAGAGGCTTGGAATGAGGTTCTTAGTCACCACACGCTAGTATGTGTTCTTGGTGTGAGAGAATATCTAGCTAAGATGAGATTTTATGGAATCAAAACATGGATTGATCTCTTAGAAGGGATTAACACACAAGAAAGGAAATGGATCACTTACCTTCTTGATGATTCTTGATCAAAAACCGGAAATGTAAAGAGAGAGTAGAGAGAGAAAGCTTCTGAGAGGGTGAAAAGGCTGAAATGGAGGCCACTCAACCCTCATATAGGGTGAGTTTACGGTCACGGGTGGGGGCCACCGCAAACGGAGTTTACGACCGTAAACCTGCCTTGGCCGTGAACTCGTGACTTTTCGAGGCAATTGAGGGTTTTTCACGCGATTTTTCGTTTTCCGATACGTATGAAATTTTGATGATAATCCTAGATGATTTACTTAACCCAAGAAATTGACGGAAAATTAAAAATAAATTAAATTTCATTAACAGCAGCGGGTTACAGTAAGGGGATAAATTTCGGGTTGTCACACAAAGTAGTAAAATAATATAAAGATTAATTAAAGTTAAAGGTTTAAGTTGTCATTAAAGGAATTTGTAAATAAATATTTGTATTAAATTTTTTGAGAAATTGTCCAATTATTTAAGTCAGGACAAATTCAAGTTTACAAGGAGTCGTAATATTTGTGAAAACGAGTTTGAGAGTTTAGGAACTCACCGGAGATTGCAAAGTAGAATGCTTTTTTAAGAAATTCTAAAAATGTCGATCATTGAAAGTAATGCATTCTTTATGTAGTGATTGTACCAAAAACAATCATTTGAAGGATAAATAATCCAAAGTTTTAAAACTTTTTATATTTTTAAAAAAAAGAAGAAACTTAAGAAAATGTGTTCTTTGATATATATTTTTTTGGATTTAGAAAAATGATAAGAACAAGGGTATTCATCTTGTGTATTAATTGTAAGGAAAGAAATACAATGAAAATTGCACTTTAAATCAAGTTTCTGAATTTAGAACGAAAGACAAAATATAAATAAGGATTACTTGTTTATAGTAGATTTCAGAATAAAAACAAAATGTATATGATAAAAGATGAAACTGAACATATCAGAGTTGACGAAGTTAAAATTTTGCCTCATGACTATACACGTATTAATCGCTCAAAACGCAAGGGTAGACTTCTCGTATGTATGTGTACGAACATGATACCAAGAGAAGAAAAATGGACAGAAACAAAGTTAGACTATGTATTACGTTATTGTTATGGGCGTGCATAATCTAAAATCAGAAGGAGAGTGAGAATCAAGTTCGGGGGAAAGAAAAGGAAGGTAGCAGCAATGATTGCTATTGTTAAAATTTTGATAAGGTTTGCTAAATGAGTTATCTATTAAGTTAATGGTTATATAGAAATGAAGAAGTTTTAAAGTGTTTGCTAAGGTTTGCTAAATGAGTTGTCTATTAAGTTAAACTCCATTTGTGAAAAAGAAGAAGCACTACAAATGGTAATTGAAAATCTGACAGTTTGGACCTTTTAGACTAGTGTCCAACAATGGTTAAAATAGATAAGGTAAAGGCTCAACATATTTAGAAGAATAATTATACATTGTTGAAAGTGTGTCACTGGAAGTTTAAAAGTGAACACTAAGTTTTGCAATAATGTAAATTTTAGAAACTCTACAGATTATAAAACTAATTTGAAATAAAATAAACAAATGAGGTATGTTTTGAGATGTATGCATTAAAGATGCCTTATAAACATGTTTGAAGTAGAAAGTTGCAGAAATATCATATCGGATTTCAAGAAAACACATTTAAGTAAATTACCATTCCTAAATGAAAAAAAGTGGTCTAAAGAGTCAAAACAAAAGTAGTTTAAAAGATCTGATGAAGCTTTTAAAGATAATATGAACTTCAATGTCATAAATTTATGTTGTAGAGCATAATGTTTAAAAACTTTTATAAAAGAATATGCTTTTAAGCTTTTCGAAAACATACCAAAATGGTAAGTAGGGTTTAAAATGGTGTATATGCCCTTAAAAGCACATATATCCATGGAAATGGATTTGAAATAAAATTGAAATTGCAAGGTTAAAACCAACATTGTTTAAATTGAGTTTTAGATAAAAGTGTTAAGTTAAAGCAAGTTGTCAAAAGTAAAGTTGGTTGTTTTTAGCGAGAACTATGGCTTACATTGTTAGGAAATGTCTAGTAAGTTGTATGAAGTGGTTATAAAGTATTTTATCGATGATAAAAAAAACCGATGAAGCAAAATTACTTTTTGATGGATGATTAAAAAGTAAGGAATAAGTATATTAGTTTAGCTGATCGTACCTAAATACTAAGGATAGTACAAGGTGTGTATCGATGTCTTTTCCCTAAGATAAAGGACAAGAAAATTTGTTTGTAAAACATTTTATGGTGTCAATGCAGTTTCATGGCCTTTTATAGAGGTCAAAGGGATATCCTATGTTAAGTTTTAAGCTCAAGATGGAAACAACCTAGAGCTAAATCGTAACGTAGAATGAAGGTCTCACATGTTAGTAATAAAGGGGATAAACCTCAATGTCTCCTTGTGAGTTGAATCTAGAATGCCCGCCAATGCTATCCAAGTGATTACTAGTGGCGACTCATCTACCTTCTTACGCAATGCTCCAATTCTCACCTGTGTCGGTATGAGAACGCTTTTCCTATTTGTAACTCTAGTACGAAGACAATGAAGAGGTACTGAGGAATAGTTGGTATAGGTTTCGACTTAAGATTATTACTAGTGTCTATCTAGCTACGAACCTTACATCTAAAGTCAATAGCTACTAACGAATACTCATTCTCGGTACTAAGTGGATTTCTCCTAGAGTAGCTAGTGATATTACATAACTAGTTAACTTAGCACTTGATAAGGGATAAGAACATTTCTAAATAAGGCATTGTGATAAAAGTGTACTTAGTTTCTGAGTGTACCTAGAAGAATACCTATAATATGCAATTCCTATATGCACACCGAAAGTGTTTTTGTTCAAAAGTTCAAGTTGAATATTGTTTTGAACATAATTCTAATATAACCATTTCTAGCATCACATTAATTTTCCTTAATTAAGCATAGTTAGCCAGGCTATACTTAATTAAAGTCCAATAATGAATATTCAAATTAGTTATACTAGTAGTATGTTTACTATTTTAGAAAAATTTTGAAAATTTTGGGCTATAATTATGGTTATCCAAAGGAAAACCGGTATTCTCTATAACCTTTGGCTCTGATACCAGTTCTGTCACATCCCGCTAAAGCGGAAATACATGGCATGACAGTACAAAGGTTTTCATAGAAAAAGTTAAAAGACAACACCTACCGTAGTATTAAAAAGCATTACAATTTACAATTCGTTTGAACAACTTTTTAAAATAAATTAAAGTGTATTTGAAAGTCAGCACATGTAAATGCTCCTATAAATGTTTGTGTCTACGTGCCTCTTACTAGATGATTCCTGAAAATTCATGTAAAACGTCCGTCAACTATAAAATATTTGGTGAGTACTCATAGGTATATAACATAATAGAGTTTGAAATCTTGAAAATCAGAATATTAATAACAGTTTCCATAAACAAATATTTATTGCTAAATAGGTAAATAAGTTTTCATGAATATAATTTTGTTGCTAAAACGAGTAATAAAGTGATGATGTATTGAATCGAGAAATGAAAACAAAATCAGAATAACAAGAATTAAGAACACAAGAAGTAAATAAGATCTTGTTTTAGCTCATATTAGGCTTCACAATTATAGAGAGAATATAGACAAGACAAACTCCAAAACTCTTATCTATCTCTAAGTAACAACTCCTATTTATAGGAGAAAAGTAAAGCATACAAGAAAATACTAAGGACTAAGCATCTAGACTTCGAAACATAAATGCCTTAGTGAATAGATTACATACTATTCAAAAATGCTAAAATATAGTACTTCGACACATTACAACAAATTTGACATTAACAATCTCCCCCTTTGTAATAAGTGTCGAAGTCAGTTGAGTAATACTTGAGCAGCTTTATGTGATGTCTTCCGAACTTCAGCATACCAATTCATGATCTTTCGCATTTTAGCTTTATCTTCTTCAAAGTTCTTCTTACAACTATTCATACAAATAATAAAGTTCGTATATTGAGCTGTTGTGTATCTTTATACATCATTGAATTGAAACAAATATGTTGAATGTCTTCCATTCTTTCCCTTCCCAACAAAAACAATCTCATATGGCTTCAAGAATATTTCACCATCAACATATGCAACCAATTCAACTTTCTTTTTCACTAATGATTAAGAAACAAAAACTTCTTTCTCGAAAGACATAGCTAGTTCTATGTCGGTCAAAGCTAGACAATCGTAATAATTATCTATGAAGATTTTAATATGTCCTAATCCCAATCTCAATACATCTTTGTTGGTTCCCTGAAGCTTTGACGCATATGACTCCTTAAGAATATACGTAACTTGAATAAGATCATTCAAGTTCATTAGTGGAAAATCAGTAATGGTGAAATTACATGCCACCCTTTTAGCTCTCACCACATGATATCGAAAGTTTTTTAACATGTTTTCGAACATCTCATCTTTTGTAATATTCAAAACTTGAATAATATTCACACAAGACAATACTTCCTCCTGTTCTTTTCGCAAGATAACATGAAACCTCAGCTTCATGTGTGTGAAGTCACCTGGATTCTTGAATTGATCAGCAATTTTATACTGAGCTGTTATGAACATCATTTCATTGACTGGGAAGTCAAGTTGATTCATATCTGAGTTTTCGATAACATAGCTCTTTCTGGGTTTCTTCTCAAATTCATGCAATTCATTATATGCCACCCTTGCTTTGATATTTTCACAACTGTGTAACTTCCTGGGATCTCCCTTGTGTAGATGAGGAGGATCATTTGTCGAAGCCTCAAAATACTCTGAATCTACCTTTCCCTTTCCATCTCAGCCTCCACCTCTACCTTTCTTTCTTCTTTTGATTTTCCACCATAATCTTTTTCCCTCTATATTGCATTGTTGGGATTTCTTTGGGCTTCGAAGCACTCCTTTCTCCACTTGACCCAATCACTATGCCTTTTAACACCTGCCTTGTAGTTGTAATAGTCAAAATTACAGTGTCAACTTTCGATATGATTGGCTTTGTTATGGGAATGTTTGTTGTAAATACTTTACCAACTACGTTAGCTTCTTCACCAGATTTTCCAGAAGCTCCTTCACCAACATATATCCTTTCTCCCCTTTGCACCCCTGTGACAACAGGTGGGGAATTTGTTGGTAAAAGGCTTGCAAGTTGAGATAATGGGGCTAACAGTTTGTGGAGAACCGCTTTGAAAAGAAGAAACTTTTGGGACAAAAATTATGGAGTTATTAAATATAACAATAGTCAAAATTAGGTCAATAACAATCACATGTGATTATACCAATCATGTAATGTGATTTTGTTAAACTAGTAATGTAATAAACTTACTATGTATTTCATGATAATTCTAATACAAATATGAACTTTCTTAATAATACAACTCAAAGTATACGTCCATACGATTCCCAAAATATAGAGAATGTCTAAATCTGACTTCGCGCGAAGAAGTTATGACAAACCGAACAATATAAATATCTATAACAAGTGGAATTTAAAATAGACATATAAATAGCTATTAGAGACTAAAATAAATTTGTAGTACTGGGAAATACCTACGCATGGATATAAAGAACGTCAAAAACGGAGTTCGTATGCAAAAGTTATGACCTTCCGAAGATGCAACTGTCTAAGGGCATGACACGTGGCAGAAACCCTAGCCGCCTTAAGTCACGACGTGCAAAATAAGTTCACGATGTGAAACATGTCTAGGACACTAATCGGGGCTAGAAAAGACATGTTAAAGCTATGGGGTGACTCATGGATGGCCACAACGTGACCCTAGGTATGCCACGACGTGAAATGGCCTAGAACAGCCTATAAATAGCCATTTTGATCCCAAGGCTTAGTACACCAAATCCTTTCTCTCTCTCTCTCTCTCTCTCTCTCTCTCGTTTTCCGAAGTCGTTTTCCTTCTCGATCCTGACAACGATGAGCCTCTATTTGTTTAGATTTTATAGATCACGCTACTAGGGTGAGTTTCACGGCCTCACTTTCTAATATTTTCAGGGGAAAACGCATGCTAAATATTGTATATACGTTAATATTATGTCTATATGATAGTATATTAGTATCAACGTAGATAGTTATATTAATCGGGATAAAGTTGTATAAATATAATATTTTGAATATATACAACTATTATTAACTTCTTAGCATGCTATTATACTAATGTAGATCTTGAGTTATACTTAAGATTATATATATATATATATATATATATATATATATATATATATATATATATATTGTGTGTGTGTGTGCGATATAGTTCCAGAGTTATACTCGGAAGTTCTATATGTTAATTGATATGTATGTTGTCATTATTGGTTTTATGTTAAGACAAAACCTGGTTTTTCCACATGTTATAGCTGTTGTACTGCCTAAAAGTATTATGAATTTAGGAGTAAAGTTTAAAAGCCTAGTCTAGTAACTTAGGGTTTTAGACACGAAAATGCTTTTGTTGTTAGAGCTATAGGAAGCCGATGAAGTCTGCATGAGTTATTGTGTTCATCAACTAAGACTGGGGATCTTAGTGAAAGTACTCTGACGTGTATTTGTTAATCATGTGTGAGTGTGACATCCCCACCCGTGGTTGTTAGCTACCACCAATATTTGGCGGGTGACGAACTTGCCTAATTTACTACCTTCCGACGTCGATGAAGTGTGCGGAAACTAACACAAGGTGTGATCCTTGTACTACCGCAAGGTGTGATCCTTGTACTACCGCAAGGTGTAATCCTTGTACTACCACAAGGTGTGATCCTTGTACTACCACAAGGTGTGATCCTTGTAATAATAACTAGAGTTATATAACTAAGTCATACAACCGTAGCTACAGACTCATGATAGCATAACTTTAGAAGCATTATACTTTGTCGATATACAATTGTGAATGTTAAGTATAAGTTTCCCAAAGACTTATACTCTAAGTATAAGAATCTAGTAGGTATATTAGTTGTATAATAAGTAGACCACTATACCTATCCTACTTACTCGTATAGAATTGAAATAGATTTATACGTAGCGGTTTTACTCGTATAGAATTGAAATAAGATTTATACATAGCAAATTAGATTGTATGGAATTACAAACATTTATACTTATACTCTTGGTTCAAAGAACGTTTAGGTATAACACTTATTTGGAAAGTAAACCATTATACCTAGGATATATATACTAAATGTTTGAGAGTCATAATGATACTTTCAAAACTATACTTTTTGAACATGGAAAATGTAATATTTTTATATGGAGGCAAAACCTGTGAACTCACCAACTTTATGTTGACGTATTTTAAAGTGCATGTGTTTTCAGGAAGTTGATAACTATGATACAAGAAATGACGTTACACTGCCCGGTGTGTCCGCCGACAGTCGGGGTGTGACATTAAAGGAGATGACCCTGGATTTGAAACAAGGTCTTTCAATTCAGTCAACAGTTTGTTGATTTCTGAAAAGCTTTGAACTTCATCTTTTGACATTCGGTCAACCTTAGGGCCAAGAACTTCATAGAGTTTGATAAATTTTGCCACCGCATCCGCAATGATGTCCATCTTCTGATTAAGAGAAGCGTAATCTTGTTGCACAACTGCTATCTCTTTGCTCATATCCTCCCATAGTTCCTGAATCTTTAAATTCATATCTGCCCTTACCTTCTTAACATCTTGAAAAAATAAAATGTGACGTTCTTTTGTAACACCTTTCAATTCTTGAAGATCAGAAGAAAAAGTAGACAATTGGTTCTTCACACGCTTCTCATTATTTCGATCCACTTCAAAAATGGCCTCATGAAGACAGCCTGCTTGCTTTTTGAGCATAAGATCAACTTCGAGACTGGATACCGAATGTTTCCCTCCTTCATTAGCTTGAATTTGCAATAATGAATTAAGCTTCTGATTCAGGATTTTGAATTGTTTGCCAGTGAGTATCATGTGGACAATAATCTCCTCCTCTTCAGTATCAAACTGAATATCTCCAAAGGTTCCACCAAAAACGTTTTCATCATCATCAAATGAATGATGAGCTTCCGTATGAGTAACTGGCGGATCAGTAGATTCGGAAGAAAAATAAGGAAGTAATTGTTTGGTTGAGGATATTATCGAAAGTTGGTGGATGTGTGTCAAGAGGAGTGGTTACAAATGGAGGTAAATTAGTTGTAGTATCTATGGTGGAAGTTTCAAAAGTAGAGGAAACAATGATTGGTGTACCTTGAGACTGAGTTGTTTCGACATGTGTTTCCAATGGAAGAGAAACAATAATCGATTCTGATTGAGAAACTAAGGAAGACATTTGAAGTATCGAATTGAGATGTTGTAACTGTTGGATCCTGAAGAACTTCGTCTTTAGTAGATTCATCATTTATCGCCAATTTTTAAACCCTCTTCTTCTGTTTCTTTGAAATATGTTTAGCCATATCTTCGGATTTATGCTTCTTTGATGAAGGTGAGATGGGAACTAGAACTTCTCGAATCACCACACCTTTCCTCGTAACATGTGGTTTTCGAACCATAGATGGAGAAAAACTTGGAGATTTATCAGAACAGCTTTGTGGCCTATGAGCAATCTTCTTGAGTCTCTTGAACACTATAGTTTTCGAAGGAACCACTTCCCTTAAAGGATCATCAGTCTTCGTGGCACCAGATGTTGCCTCAGGCTTCATAACAAAGACTTCATCTGTTGGTTTCTTCATTGGAGACTTTGTTTTCTTCTTCTCCTGAATCGGTTTCGTAGGACTCTCCTCTACCTTCTTCGAACATCTAGAACATTTGGGAGGATCCTCATCAGATCGAGACAACAAAATGCCAGTTTCAATAGAGGGATTGATTGTTTTCAAGTAAGCCTGTAAACTGAATTGGAAGAATCCACCTTCTTAAGCATACCATAGGAATCCTAGCAACACTAGGAAATTCCTCAACAGCCTTCGGAAAATTGTACTTCAAAAACTTTGTTGTAGCCTCATCAGCTGGTACTTGAATTCCTTCCTTTTCGTATGCAAATCGAAGAATCAAACTCCAGTTTGCACATGAAATTCCATTTACTACATTGGCATTTTCCACACTCTTGAGAAACTCCCTCCACATCTGTGTAGCATAATCCACAGAAAGATCGTAATAGATACCAACCACCATGGCATAAACTTCTAATCACCCTTTATCCAATCCAACATTATGGCTAGTAAGACAATGAATATAATACCAAACAAAAAATTCCAAATACACGGAAGGATGGACTTGCTTATTTGTGACTTTGTAGAAAGGAGGTGAGTTAGGGATTTCCAGTATTTTACAGAAAAGCTTCTTAGTTAACCATAAATTATTATCATTGATCAAATTGAAGGTGATGCAATCTAGGGTTTTGCTATACGTAGTCGTAGAACCTGCTAGTGATAACCAAGACATTGGAATTGCAAAAGAATGAAACATCGCTGTCTTCAAAACAAAATATTGTAGCGCCACGATCAACATGCAACACCATGAATTTCAAAACAATTTTTCGCAATTTAATAAAAACATAATTCATTTATTATTCATAAAAACGTCATTGTTTGAAACTCAAATTCATAGCTTATAACAATTCCAAGATCTCATAACATAAAAATCCCGTGTGTGTACTGATCAGGCCGGTGCCTTCCTGCGATCCTCACTAGTACCTGAAACAATTAAAACCAAACACTGTAAGCACAAAGCTTAGTGAGTTCCCCCAAAATACCATAAATATAATACATATTAGCCACTCGAGGGTATAATTCTTTGGGTCTGTGCACCCAACTCTATGAACCCTCAGGCTCTATCTCTGTGAACCTTCCGGTTCTAACTCTGAAGCATACACAGCATAAATCACATAGAATAATGCAGTGCAACACATAACACATATATAGCGTACACCACTGTATCACATAACTCTAATTACCTACTCAAGGTAAAGTATAGTGAGAAGACTCACCTCGCGTATCTCAGTAACTCGTAAATCCCTGAAATCATTAGTGTTCGATCTCCCGAGCTATAATCCTCCTATAACAGAAATACATCTCTAATTAACATTTTCCCAACTAGGGTTGACTAATTCTACCAAGTCAACACCGGTCAACTCTAGTCAACGGTCAACGGTCAACCCAACTCGCCGAGTCTGGCGTGGACTCGCCGAGTGTCTACGGGGACCCGATTCTCTGAATGCCTTCCGACTCACCGATTCACTCACCCAACTCGGTTACTGAACCCCTGGTTTGAAAACCCAGGACAACCTGCTCCAACTCGTCGAGTCTACCAATAGACTCAGCGAGTGCATTCCATGCACAACCCCAAACGACCTTCTGAGGTTAGATCCGTTCCTCTAACTCATAGATCCAGTCTTTCCAAGCTTATTTATTATGTAAAGTTTATGTCTTGGCGCTCATATCACACCTATTGACTCATAAATGGTGTTTTAACCTCAAATACAATGATCTCAAACCTAAACCTCCATAGACTCATATAAATCTTGGACAAAGAAGTACTCTGGACCTCCAAGGGTCCAGATCCAGAACCTAACTCGCTAAGGGACCATGGGAGCACTAGATCTAGTCACAAAAAAGGCTCAATAAGCCCTAAATCAACATGAACATCACCACAACAGAAAATGGTTTGAAAATAGTACCTCAAACGTGATGTTCTGGACCTCAGATATTCAGGAAGTTAACCCTCTTGCTTCCTCTTGGCTATAGCTTCCTTTTCCTTGCTAGACAACACCTCAAAGGTCGAAAATGGCTCCTTCTCTCACTCCAAACCCTCAATCTCACTAGGGTTTCGCTCTGGGGGATGGTGAGCACAAATGACGGCCATAAGGCCCTATAAATAGGTCCCAAACTCGAGAAATTAGGGTTTCATTAAACAACACGGACTCGCTGAGTCCACCAATGCGACTCGTTGAGTCCGGTCGTTAATCCGGGTGAGAAATCGCGTCTCTACTTGGCGAGTCTACACACCAACTCGCCGAGTTCTTCCACAAAACTCGAAATAAAATGAATAGATATAATACCTGATATTCCGGATGTTACAATTCTCCCCCACTTGAATTAGAGTTCGCCCTCGAAGTCTCATTCCTGAAATAGCTCTGGATGCTGCTCACGCATTTCTCGCTCGGGCTCCCAAGTCAACTCGGATCCTTTCCGATGTTGCCACTGAACCTGTACCAGAGGCACCTCCTTGTTCCTCAGAACCTTGATCTTCCGATCCACAATCACAACTGGTCTCTCCGCGTAGTTCAGGCTCGCATCCACCTGATTGTCCTCTAACGGCACTACCGCCGACTCGTCGGCTATACACTTCCTCAACTGAGACACGTCGAAGGTATTATGAATCTGCTCCAACTCCGCAGGTAGCTCCAAGTGATATGCTACCATGCCCACCCTCGCGATCACTCTCAACGGCCCAATATACTGGGGCCCTAGCTTGCCCCTCTTCCTGAATCGAATCACTCCTTTCCAAGGAGATACCTTCGGGAGAACATAATCACCGACCTGGAACTCAAGCTCGGATCGTCGTCTATCTGCATAACTCTTCTGGCAGCTCTGAGCGGTCAACAATCTCTGCCTGACCCGCTGTATTTGCTCTATCGTCTGAAGCACAATCTCTGTGCTACCCATCACTCGTTGCCCTACCTCTCCCCAACAAATGGGAGTCCGACACCTCCTCCCATACAATAGCTCAAAAGGCGGCATACCAATACACGAATGATGGTTGTTATTGTAGGAGAATTCTGCTAAGGGCAAATACGTGTCCCAACTTCCGCCAAAATCCAACACGCATGCTCGAAGCATGTCCTCGAGCGTCTGAATCATCCGCTCGTTCTGACCGTCAGTATGTGGGTGGTATGCGGTACTAAAATCTAGCCTCGTACCCAACTCCTCATGGAATTTCTTCCAAAATTTGGAAGTGAAACACACATCCCAATCTGATATGATCGAGATCGGCACCCCATGCCGCGATACCACCTCCTGCACATAGACCTCTGCTAACTTTTCTGCTGAAGAACTCTCACTAATGGCGAGAAAGTGAGCACTCTTTGTCAGACGGTCTACTATCACCCAAATCGCATCGACGCCCCTTGCCGTTCTCGGCAATTTGGTGATAAAATCCATGGATATTTGCTCCCATTTCCACTCTGAGATTTCCAGAGGTTGCAACTTACCATGCGGTATCTGATGTTCGACATTAACCCTACGACAGGTTAGGCACCTCTCAACAAACCACGCCACATCTCTCTTCATACAGGGCCACCAATACTCTCTCTTAAGATCCAGAAACGTCTTAGTGGCCCTGGGGTGGATTGAGAATCTCGATCTATGCGCCTCCACCATCAAAATGGTACGTGCTCCTCCAACAAACGGTACCTAAATCCGACCCTGGAAGGTCATAAGCCCTCTGCTATCGGTCACGAACTCTGACACTTGACCGATAACTCGCTCTCTCTTACGGTTCTCCGATCTTACAACCTCAGCCTGAGCCACTCTGATGGTGTCTAACACCAGAGACATCACCGTCAGTCTCATACAAATATCCCAAATCGGGGCGTTCTCTGCCCTACGACTCAGGGCGTCGGCTACCACATTAGCCTTGCCCGGGTGGTAAAGGATCTCACAATCATAATCCTTTACTACATTCAACCATCTTCTCTGACGCATGTTCAGGTTTGGATGATCCATCAAATACTTCAAACTCTTGTGGTCCATGTATATCATACACCGAACCCCATACAGGTAATGGAGCCAAATCTTGAGGGCGAACACCACATCCCCCAACTCTAGATCGTGGGTGGGATACCTTGCGTCGATGCGTCACAATACACCACGAAGTCCTCCATTCCCTTTGGAAGAGCCAACACTGGGGCTTCACACAATCTCTGGCGAAGAGTCTCAAATGAGGCCTGCTGCTCGGGCCCCCAACTGAACACCACACCCTTCCGAGTCAACCTAGGTGAGAGGAACAACAATCTTGGAGAAATCCTTGATGAATCTCCGATAATAGCCGGCCAACCCTAGAAAACTCCTGATCTCGAAAGGAGATTTCGGCACCTCTTAGCTCAACACTTCCTCGATCTTGGCCGGATCGGCCAAGATCCCCTTTTGGTTAACAAGGTCACCAAGGAATTGCACCTCTCGTAACCAAAAATCGCACTTGGAGAATTTGGCATAAAACCTCTCCGATCTCAGCACACTGAGGATTTCTCGCAAATGCTCCTCATGCTGCTCCCTGGATCTCGAATATATCAAAATGTCGTCAATGAACACAATCACTGATCGATCCAGCATCGGTCTGCATACCCTGTTCATGATATCCATGAACGCTGCAGGCGCATTGGTGAGCCCGAATGGCATCACCACGAACTCATAATGCCCATAACGAGTCCTGAACGTAGTCTTCTAGATATCCTCCTCGCGCACCCTCATCTGATGATATTCAGATCTCAGATCAATCTTGGAAAACCAAGATGCTCCCTGCAGCTGATAGAACAAATCATCAATCCTCGGCAAAGGATAACGGTTCTTGACCGTTAACTTGTTTAGCTCTCGATAATCTATGCACATTCGGTGCGAACCATCCTTTTTCTTCACAAAAAGGATCGGTGCTCCCCACGGCGAGCTACTCGGCCGAATAAACCCCTTTCCCAGCAGCTCCTGAAGTTACGAGGATAACTCCTGCATCTCTGGAGGCACAAGGCGATAGGGCGCCTTGGCAATAGGAGCTGCCCCCAGAATCAAATCAATGCGAAACTCAACCTGCCTCTCAGGAGGCACACCCGGTAACTCCTCGGGGAAGACGTATGGGAATTCCCGCACTATCAGAACCTCCTCAACCGAACTCGGTCTCTCTGCACCAACTCTCGTATCCACCACATATGCTACAAAACCACAACAACCCTGCTGTAGGCTCTGTCTCGCTCTAGCAGCCGAACAGAACGCTGAATCGGGATGGGTACCCTCGCCGTACACCGTAAGAACTCCCCCACTTGGGTCTCGTATAGTCACCAGCTGCCGCTCGCAATCGATAACGGCTCCAAATCTGCTCAACCAATCCATGCCTACGATGACATAGACGTCCCCCATCGCAATCAAGACCAAATCAATAGGAAACTCTACACCGAAGATCTCGAGTACACACCCTCGAATCACCTCTGTGGCATACACTGCTCTCTCATCGGCGATGGAGACTCTCAGAAGTCGACTCAACGCCTCCCGACTAATACTGATGTGCTGACTAAAAACCAACGATACAAAAGATCGAATCGCACCCGAGTCAAATAACACCAAAGCAGGTACAGAACTCACAAGAAAAGTACCTACGCATAATCATAAAATAACCACAAAATCTCAAACATTAAAATAAATACATGAAAGAATACATACCAGCCACGACAACGGGCGCTGCGTGGACCTCCTCCGCAGTCATCTGGAAGGCTCTCCCCCGAGCCTTCGCCGTCTCGGTCTTCACCGGCCGACTATCTGAAGCTCTAATCGCAGCAGGGGCAGTCCCCTTAGAAGCTCCCTGTGCTGACCCCGCAGTAGCGGACACTCGGCCTTCCGGTGTCTTGTCTGGTTGCAGTGGAAACACACTGCAAACCCCTTGGGGCACTCCTTGGCCATATGCTCCTTCTTGCCACACTTGTAGCAAGATCCAGCTCTACAAACTCCATCATGACCCTTGCCGCACTTTCCACAAGTGCGGCCCTTCTGGCTCCCTGCTTTGGGATCAGCGAGCTTGGCCCGTTTGGCTGCTGGCTGGGACTGTGGTGGTCGCCGATCCCTCCCTTGAGACTCCGCCTCCTCCCTAGCCTGAGTCTCTAGCTCAATCTCCCTCTTCCGGGCATTTGCCTGAAGCTCGGCAAATGTCCGGTACGAGGAGTATGCCACGAACTCCCAAATATCTGTCCTCAAAATACTCAAATAACGGCTCATATGTGTGTGCTCAGTAGACACGTGCTCGGGGCAGAACATCGCCCTCTCATGAAACATCCTGGTAATAACCGTAACAGACTCCATACCCTGCTTGAGGGTCAAAAACTCCTGGGCCAATCGATCCCGTTCAACCAGGGGAACGTACTCATCACGAAACATGGTGGTGAACCTCTCCCAGGTCACCGCAGCAAGCTTTGCTGGAGAATAGTGTGCTGTCGTGAACTTCCACCAATCTAGGCACGAGCATGTTTAGAAACACCCCTCAATGTCAGATACCCATCTCATCGCTGCAATCGGATCCTGGGTCCCATCAAACTCTTGTGGCTTTGTGTTGCTGAACTCCCTGAACAACAACGAGTCACCCCCTTGCGGCCTAGCAGCAACAATGGCTGCGGTGGCCGCTGCAATAGCAGCCTCGGAAAGGGCGGCATAACGCTCGTCAAAAATCTCAATCAGCGTGGTCTTGATAGACCCGAACATCTCTGGTATCTCTGCCTTGATGGTCGCAGCCACCTCCTCATGGATGATCCGGCGGATCTCCTCATCACTGGTCTCGCTGCTCTCTGGCGCATGACGTGTCCTCACCATGATCTACCTCTGAAAAACAACATACGATATATTAGAAACTCACTCGAGTATACTCGCACTCGATAACTCGTCCCTCCTTGATCCCGGCATCCCAAAGATTCTTACTTGAACCGTACACATTCCTGGTGTTTTCAGTAGTATGGGCCCAATACTACCTTCCACACCACATCAGTATACAACTCAAGTCCTCCTCCTAGGATCCCAAGTCCCAAGTACTCTATTATGCAAAATCCTTTCTCTAACAGATCCCTCATAAGCTCCCCGCTGCTACCTAATCACTCTCAAGCATCTCATAGCAGCTCACCTTTCCCTAGGCTAAGGCATCACAAATTAGGCCACTCTAGTCCTAATAGGAGTACCTATCCCACTCTAGCATGAGAATACATCATATCAACATCATAAGCTTATAACATAAACGTATCTTGGGAAATCACCGTTCGGGCACTGACTGATCGTACACACGACTCTGCTTGCGTTTTCCAAATTTTTTTTTACTCTTTTTGAAAATATTTCTCGAATCCTAAGTTTGAGTTCAAATACGCTCGAAGGTGTACTCGAATCCCTCAAACCAAGGCTCTGATACCAACTTGTAACACCGTGAATTTCAAAACAATTTTTTGCAATTTAATAAAAACATAATTCATTTATTATTCATAAAAACGTCATTGTTTGAAACTCAAATTCATAGCTTATAACAATCCCAAGATCTCATAACATAAAAATCCCGTGTGTGTACTGATCAGGCCGGCGCCTTCCCGCGATCCTCACTAGTACCTGAAACAATTAACACCAAACACTGTAAGCATAAAGCTTAGTGAGTTCCCCAAAATACCATAAATATAACATATATTAGCCACTCGAGGCTATAACTCTTTGGGTCCGTGCACCCAACTCTATGAACCCTCAGGCTCTATCTCTGTGAACCTTCCGGTTCTAACTCTGAAGCATACACAACATAAATCCCATAGAATAATGTAGTGCAACACATAACACATATATAGCATACAACACTGTATCACATAACTCTAATTACCTACTCAAGGTAAAGTATAGTGAGAAGACTCACCTTGCGTATCTCGGTAACTCGTAAATCCCTGAAATCACTAGTGCTCGATCTCCCGAGCTATAATCCTCCTATAACACAAATACATCTCTAATTAACATTTTCCCAACTAGGGTTGACTAATTCTATCAAGTCAACACTGGTCAACGGTCAACGGTCAACCCAACTCGCCGAGTCTGGCGTGGACTCGCTGAGTCTCTATGGGGACCCGATTCTCTGAATCCCTTCCGACTCACTGAGTCACTAACCCAACTCGGTTACTCAACCCCTGGTTCGAAAACACGAGACAACCCGCTCCAACTCGTCGAGTCTACCAATAGACTCGGCGAGTGCATTCCATGCACAACCCCAAACGACCTTCTGAGGTCAAATCTGTTCCTCTAACTCATAGATCCAGTCTTTGCAAGCTTCACGTAAAGTTTATGTCTTGGCACTCATATCACACCTATTGACTCATAAATGGTGTTTTAACCTCAAATACAATGATCTCAAACCAAAACCTCCATAGACTCATATAAAGCTTGGACAAAGAAGTACTCTGGACCTCCAAGGGTCCAGATCCAGAACCTAACTCGCTAAGGGACCATGGGAGCACTAGATCTAGTCACAAAAAGGGCTCAATAAGCCCTAAATCAACATGAACATCACCACAACAGAAAATGGTTCAAAAATAGTACCTCAAACGTGATGTTCTGGACCTCAGATCTTCAGGAAGTTAACCCTCTTGCTTCCTCTTGGCTATAGCTTCCTTTTCCTTGCTAGACAACACCTCCAAGGTCGAAAATGGCTCCTTCTCTCACTCCAAACGCTCAATCTTACTAGGGTTTCGCTCTGGGGGATGGTGAACACAAATGACGGCCATAAGCCCTAAATCAACATGAACGTCACCACAACAGAAAATGGTTCGAAAATAGTACCTCAAACGTGATGTTCTGGACCTCAGATCTTCAGGAAGTTAACCCTCTTGCTTCCTCTTGGTTATAGCTTCCTTTTCCTTGCTAGACAACACCTCCAAGGTCGAAAATGGCTCCTTCTCTCACTCCAAACGCTCAATCTTACTAGGGTTTCGCTCTGGGGGCTGGTGAGCACAAATGACGGCCATAAGGCCCTATAAATAGGTCCCAAACCCGATAAATTAGGGTTCCATTAAATAGTGCGGACTCGCCGAGTCCACCAATGCGACTCGTTGAGTCCGGTCATTAATCAGGGTGAGAAATCGCGTCTCTACTCGGCGAGTCTATGCACCAACTCGCCGAGTTCTTTCACAAAACTCGAAATAAAATGAATAGATATAATACCTGAAATTCCGGATGTTACACAACATCTTTAGTTCTTCAGGGTAAAGTGTTACATCATTTTGAACCTGATAATTGTTGCTCTGAAGTTTCATGATGGGTTGGGAAGAAAAATCTTCTGTGGTTTGAGATGGTACGGGATTAGCCATGATTAGGGTTTGAAGAAGAATGATCAAAGAGTTCTTTTGTGATTTGGGAATTTTCTAAAAGCGTAACCATGTAATGAACCCTTGAAACCCATTTTATAGGTGACCCTTGGATTTGAAATTGAAGCGGGATCAACAATAAATGAAATCTGATGTGGCACCTTGAAAACCACACCCATACGCCAATAAAGTAGCCACGCGTGATAAAGTGAACATTACTTCTCCTTGAAATTTGGACATAATACAAAACATCTAGTCATACAGCCTGGTTACATGCCTTAATGGAATAACAACCGTTACAAACCTTCGGAATGGAGGCAAGGCTCTTTCACTTTTGGGTGGAAAAGCGAAGTCATATGCCAGACTATTGAAATCATCAGCCTGAGTTGGTAATACTCAGAACCTCAAGGATTTCATGAGTATAGTTTATCAAATAAAAAGATTAGAATCAAATAAAGAAAAATTTGGACCTGTGATGTCGAAACATGAAATCTTCGACATAAAAGCAGATAAATCCCAGGAAAAGATTGCTTTGTTATTCATCAAGAGAGATGACTAACAACTTGTGTGGTTTCCCGTGAATTACAATTGAATACTTGATAAGAAGTATCGAAGGGCATCTTTTTAATAAGCTTCATGGGTGGTTTAATATTTCGTTACATATCAGCACTTAACATAAATGTGAGTAATTGTAGCAGAAATTACTTGTTTAACCAGTGTAGTCAGTAACAAGTAGGCTAAACTTTTGTAAGTAACTTCACGAAACAAATAATACTCACACTGAAATCATATTCAAGAAAACAAAAATATTAGATGGATCTTGTTGGGAAACAAATGTCGTGGGTTTTGAACATTTGATCAATACCACTCAAAACGATTGAATATTATTTGGAATATCAAAAAAGGGTACATAAACAAATGTTTCGTTAAATTTGGAGCAATGTTCCCCGTCAATTCCTTAATGGGTTCGATATTTAGGGTTTCACTTTCATCCCGGTATCATGATGTTAGATCATTAACAAAGAATGCTGATATGTCTAAATCCTGATTGGTTGTACCAGAGATCTCTTGGACATATGTCATTGTGTGTGAATGTGTAAGAACTTTGGGATCAAAAAGATTGTTTAAAGAAATTCGAATGTACCACTTCTATTTGTAGGACCAAGTAGAATACTCTTAACTCATTTTAGTAGAGTATGGTAGCTCATGGACTAATGTGAATATAGCCTGATTGGGTAGAAATTTCCATGATGAAAACTTCATTAAGGCTTCTAAATCACACATTGAGTCAAATGAGGCTTGAGTCAACATGTTGCAGCATGCTTCTAGGGACATTCTAACTAGTACAAAGTTTTTTGAAAATATACCTGACCCTAGAACTGCAAGCATGAACCATCAATGATCTTCACATTAAGCTGTAACAACAATTCGAAAAACAACCAACAAACAAACAAGAAAATATTTTTGGAGTTTTTAATTTTTTGATATATAAAGACAAAACAAAAGTAAAATCTTTTTGGTATTTTTGTTTTTTCGAAATATAAAAACAAAACAAAAGTATAATCTTTTTTGTATTTTTGATTTTTCGATTTTTTTTGAAAACAGTGAAAGTAAATGTACCAAACTCGCGAAGATTTTTCATGGTAGTCATTCACCAAAATGTCGAAAGCGAAGCGTTAACTATGAATAGTAACCATTGACTTCAACAGCTGTCATCCTTTTTCATCTTATCATTCTTTCGAATCACATCCAGGAACTGAACCTCCTTTGATCATTCCTAATCCTGCTAAAATTCGAACAAACGATTTTTCATCAAGTGGCTTTGTGAAAATATCAGCAAGTTGATCAGTTGTTGTCACAAAATGTACTTCGATATTGCCATCCTCAACATGATCTTTTATAAAATGATATCGAAGAGCGATATGCTTAGCTTTCGAATGTTGCACAGGGTTGTGACAAATCAATTACAATATGTTGACAAAATAGGAAATGTTTGACGCTTTAACGTCCCATCCTCAAAAGCATTTGGTTACCTGTTTATTCATTTCCTGAGAATACAAGTTGTTTGAAAAAGTGTCAACACAAAGGTTGGTGAGTTCATAAGCATTTGTAAGCAGTTTATGAAAAGCTTTTTCTTGTAAAATTGATGTTTGTTCCAGAAAATCCAATATTTTCCTTAATATGTAAAAGTAGTCTTAAAACGCAAAGACCGAGGTGTACAAGTAATTTGCTATACTTATGATAAAATAATGCAAGTTTAAATCTACGTAAACTCGTTTGATCTACATGAATTCCTCGTAAATTCAATGTTTGTTAATACTTAATGTGAGCTATTATAACCATACTATGACCTAGTTGGCCTGAATCGACGTTCTTCGGGCGTCGGAACTATTATGATATTTGTCACCACAGACCTGTAACACCGTAAATTTCAAAACAATTTTTCATTTAAAATAATCATTTTATTCTTAGAAACACTTGTTTAAAATCTCATTCATAATCGAATTACAAAACATAACTCCATTTTCACTTGCATAGAAAACCAGGATCCTCCAAAACATGACTCTTTCTCTGGTGTGTACAATCAAGCCGGTGCCATCCCGTGATACTGAAAGAACTTGAAAAACATCACACAAAACACTGTAAGCACGAAGCTTAGTGAGTTCCCCAAAATACCACACACATAACACATATTAGCCACTCGAGGCTATAACTCTATGGGTCCGTGCACCCAAACTCTGTGAACCCTCAGGTTCTAACTCTGTGAACCTTCCGGTTCTAACTCTGTGGACCTTCCGATTCTAACTCTAGGAACCCTCCGGTCCCAACTCTGTAAACATGCACAGCATAAATCACATAGAAATAATGCAGTACAACACATAACATACATAGCATACAAATACTCTGTCACATAACTTTGGTTACCTACTCAAGGTAAAGTATAGTGAGAAGACTCCCCTCGCGTATCCCGGTATCTCACGAATCCTGGAAATCCCTCGTGCTCGATCCTCCGAGCGCTAATCCTCCTATAACATCATATGTCTCTAATTAACACTTTTACCACTAAGGTTGACTATCCCTAAGAAGTCAACACAGGTCAACTCTGGTCAACGCTCAACTTTGACCGGACTCGGCGAGTGCACTAGGGCGACTCGGCGAGTCTAAACGTTTTCACCAACTCTCTAGGATTCCCTTTTGACACGTCGAGTACTACCCCTGACTCGACGAGTTCCACCTGGAAGAATCGCGGGGCCACCCCGACTCAACTCGCCGAGTCTCAAGAACAACTCGGCGAGTCCCAGTTCGACTCAGTCCACCTATCAACCCTCTCTTACTCACCCTGACTCACTGAGTCAAACTATGACTCGACTGGACCACTCACTAAGCAATCTAAAGGCAATCTTCAAGCTACTCGCCGAGTCTGTTCGTCAGACTCGGCGAGTCCATGCCATGCAACCACTCCAACTTGCTTCTAAGGTCAGATCTGCTCCAACAATTCATAGATCTGGCCTTCCTAAACTGATTCATCACGTAAAGTCCCTATCTTGGCGTTCATAACACACCTCATGGCTCATAAATGGTATTTTGACCTAAGGCATAAGGATTCCAATCCAAAACCCCCATTGATTCACAAAAAGCTTGGGCAAAGGGACTCTCTGGACCTCCAAGGGTCCAGATCTATGGTCTAAATCGCTTAAGGGACCAAGGTAGCACTAGATCTATCCACAAAAGGGCTCAATAAGCCCTAAATCAATGTAACCATCAACGTAGTCAGAGGATAGCTCGAAGATATTACCTCAAATTTGATATTCTGGACCCCAAACTCTCAGGAAGTGGCTCCTCTTGCTTTCCCTTAGCTGATCCTCCCTTTCCCTTGCAAGATGACACCTCCAAGATCAATAATGGCCTCCTACTTTGCTCTAAACGCTCACACTCGTTAGGGTTTCGCTCAAGGGACTGGTGAGCACAAATGACGGCCATAAGGCCCTTTAAATAGGTCCCAAACCCGAGAAATTAGGGTTTCATTAAACAGCGCGGACTCACCGAGTCCAGGCGCGAACCCGCGTCCAAAATCACGATCCTACTCGGCGAGTCTGAGCTCCAACTCGCCGAGTCCCCTCACAAGACATCAAAAGTGAAAACATAAAAGATACCTGGAATTCCGGGCTGTTACAACTCTCCCCCACTAGAACTAGACTTCGCCCTCGAAGTCTCGCTCTGAAAATAGCTCTGAATGCTGCTCACGCATCTCACGCTCCGGCTCCTAGGTCATCTCTGATCCCTTCCGATGTTGCCACTGAACCAACACCAAGGGTACCTCCTTGTTCCTCAGAACTTTGATCTTCCGATCTCTGATGGCCACCGGCCTTTCGGCATAATTCAGGCTCGCATCCACCTGAATATCCTCTAATGGAACCACTGCCGACTCATCAGCTATACACTTCCTCTTTCCTTGCGGTGCCCTGACCACCGTCTCAAACCAGGCACCGGCTGTACCCTCTGATAATCACACTCAACAATCGAGAATTACCCGAGATGCATTCCTGCTCCAAATCTCAACAATCGCTCGACCCCCCGCAAGCTAGAAATAATCACGAACCACCGGATCCCCGATCCGAAACCCACTCTATCCATTCCATGCTGACAACAAGACCCACTCTTCAATCTCAAAACAACTCCCACGAGTCCTCTTCTTGCAATCACACACACATGCTGCACCAACCTTCGCACCCTCGGGTTAGGAAACCCAACACACTGACGACATCTCTAACATCGCCAGGAGGAACCACCACTACGCACACAACCCTTGATCAGAATCAAGCTGGGAGTCCCAGACTCCATCCCTGCATCCATCCTGAGACTCTTGGCTTTACACCCGCGGAATCCCTTCCGCGTCCTCAGCAGACATCCCATCATGATGTCATTCCATACCACTGTCACAGACATAGTGTTCAACCACCATACTCCATATCATCCATTCTCACTACTACTTTCACTTCCGTGAACCAACACTTCCCCCCCGGGGGTTACGTACCTTTCTCTTCCCTTACCCAGGGAAATCCACTTGTCAACCTTGCCATTAATCCATGTATCACACATGCTCTGGATCTGCTCGCAAGGACTCTCGGGTCCATGCGCTACCTCTCCCCAGCGAATGAGAGTCCGAAACCTCCTCCCATACAACAGCTCAAAGGGCGGCATACCAATGCACTAATGATGGTTGTTGATATAGGATAACTCAACCAAGGATAAATACGTGCCACAACTCCTTCTAAAATCTAATACACATGCGCGAAACAAGTCTTCGAGCGTCTGAATCGTTCGCTCGCTCTGAAGTGTCCTCAGACATCATCATGATATGCTCTAGCTCATTTCTCATATCTCTCATCGAGACTGAGTACCAGGTCAGCTTTTGACTCCACGGCTGAGCCTCCAAAGGTCACCCATATCATGATCCAAATATCTCACTAACTTCCTCCTCGTGACCACTATCCCGGCTCAGGGACACGCGAGTCATGAAATTCTCTTTTCCTCATGCGAGAAAATACAATCCAACCGAGGATCGTCTCAACTCTGATCTCTGGTTTCTGCTGCGCATATACCTTGCGCACCTCGCCGCATCTCCAGACAGAGACGGGGACCCCAGGCTCCAAAATATATATAATTGAAAAAGTTACATCATTGTATGAAGTACATGTTTCCAAATCAATTACAATATGTTGACAAAATATGAAATGTTTGACGCTTTAACGTCCCATCCTCAAAAGCATTTGGTTACCTGTTTATTCATTTCCGGAGAATACAAGTCGTTTGAAAAAGTGTCAACACAAAGGTTGGTGAGTTCATAAGCATTTGTAAGCAGTTTATGAAAAGCTTTTTCTTGTAAAAGTGATGTTTGTTCCAGAAAATCCAATATTTTCCTTAATATGTAAAAGTAGTCTTAAAACGCAAAGACCGAGGTGTACAAGTAATTTGCTATACTTATGATAAAATAATGCAAGTTTAAATCTACGTAAAATCGTTTGATCTACATGAATTCCTCGTAAATTCAATGTTTGTTAATACTTAATGTGAGCTATTATAACCATACTATGACCTAGTTGGCCTGAATCGACGTTCTTCGGGCGTCGGAACTGTTATGACATTTGTCACCACAGACCTGTAACACCGTAAATTTCAAAACAATTTTTCATTTAAAATAATCATTTTATTCTTAGAAACACTTGTTTAAAATCTCATTCATAATCAAATTACAAAACATAACTTCATTTTCACTTGCATTGAAAACCAGGATCCTCCAAAACATGACTCTTTCTCTGGTGTGTACAATCAAGCCGGTGCCGTCCCGTGATACTGAAAGAACTTGAAAAACATCACACAAAACACTGTAAGCACAAAGCTTAGTGAGTTCCCCAAAATACCACACACATAACACATATTAGCCACTCGAGGCTATAACTCTATGGGTCCGTGCACCCAAACTCTGTGAACCCTCAGGTTCTAACTCTGTGAACCTTCCGGTTCTAACTCTGTGAACCTTCCGATTCTAGCTCTAGGAACCCTCCGGTCCCAACTCTGTAAACATGCACAGCATAAATCACATAGAAATAATGCAGTACAACACATAACATACATAGCATACAAATACTCTGTCACATAACTTTGGTTACCTACTCAAGGTAAAGTATAGTGAGAAGACTCACCTCGCGTATCTCGGTATCTCACGAATCCTGGAAATCCCTCGTGCTCGATCCTCCGAGCGCTAATCCTCCTATAACATCATATGTCTCTAATTAACACATTTACCACTAAGGTTGACTATCCCTAAGAAGTCAACACAGGTGAACTCTGGTTAACGGTCAACTTTGACCGGACTCGGCGAGTGCACTAGGGCGACTCGGCGAGTCTAAGAGTTTTCACCAACTCTCTAGGATTCCCTTTTGACACGTCGAGTACTCCCCCTGACTCGACGAGTTCCACCTGGAAGAATCGCGGGGCCACCGCGACTCAACTCGCCGAGTCTCAAGAACAACTCGGCGAGTCCCAATTCGACTCAGTCCACCTGTCAACCCTCTCTAACTCACCCTGACTCACTGAGTCAAATTATGACTCGACTGGACCACTCACTGAGCGATCTAAAGGCAATCTTCAAGCTACTCGCCGAGTCTGTTCGTCAGACTCGGCGAGTCCATGCCATGCAACCACTCCAACTTGCTTCTAAGGTCAGATCTGCTCCAACAATTCATAGATCTGGCCTTCCTAAACTGATTCATCACGTAAAGTCCCTATCTTGGCGTTCATAACACACCTCATGGCTCATAAATGGTATTTTGACCTAAGGCATAAGGATTCCAATCCAAAACCCCCATTGATTCACAAAAAGCTTGGGCAAAGGGACTCTCTGGACCTCCAAGGGTCCATATCTATGGTCTAAATCGCTTAAGGGACCAAGGAAGCACTAGATCTATCCACAAAAGGGCTCAATAAGCCCTAAATCAATGTAACCATCAATGTAGTCAGAGGATATCTCGAAGATATTACCTCAAATTTGATATTCTGGACCCCAAACTCTAAGGAAGTGGCTCCTCTTGCTTTCCCTTAGCTGATCCTCCCTTTCCCTTGCAAGATGACACCTCCAAGATCAATAATGGCCTCCTACTTTGCTCTAAACGCTCACACTCGTTAGGGTTTCGCTCAAGGGACTGGTGAGCACAAATGACGGCCATAAGGCCCTTTAAATAGGTCCCAAACCCGAGAAATTAGGGTTTCATTAAACAGCGCGGACTCACCGAGTCCAGGCGCGAACCCGCGTCCAAAATCACGATCCTACTCGGCGAGTCTGAGCTCCAACTCGCCGAGTCCCCTCACAAGACATCAAAAGTGAAAACATAAAAGATACCTGGAATTCCGGGCTGTTACAACTCTCCCCCACTAGAACTAGACTTCGCCCTCGAAGTCTCGCTCTGAAAATAGCTCCGAATGCTGCTCACGCATCTCACGCTCCGGCTCCTAGGTCATCTCTGATCCCTTCCGATGTTGCCACTGAACCAACACCAAGGGTACCTCCTTGTTCCTCAGAACTTTGATCTTCCGATCTCTGATGGCCACCGGCCTTTCGGCATAATTCAGGCTCGCATCCACCTGAATATCCTCTAATGGAACCACTGCCGACTCATCAACTATACACTTCCTCTTTCCTTGCGGTGCCCTGACCACCGTCTCAAACCAGGCACCGACTGTACCCTCTGATCATCACACTTAACAATCGAGAATTACCCGAGATGCATTCCTGCTCCAAATCTCAACAATCACTCGACCCCCCGCGAGCTAGGAATAATCACGAACCACCGGATCCCCGATCCGAAACCCACTCTATCCATTCCATGCTGACAGAAAGACCCACTCTTCAATCTCAAAGCAACTCCCACGAGTCCTCTTCTTGCAATCACACATACATGTTGCACCAACCTTCGCACCCTCGGGTTAGGAAACCCGACACGCTGACGACATCTCTAACATCCCCAGGAGGAACCACCACTACGCACACAACCCTTGATCAGAATCAAGCTGGGAGTCCCAGACTCCATCCCTGCATCCATCCTGAGACTCTTGGCTCTACACCCGCGGAATCCCTTCCGCGTCCTCAGCAGACATCCCATCATGATGTCATTCCATACCACTGTCACAGACACAGTGTTCAACCACCATACTCCATATCATCCATTCTCACTACTACTTTCACTTCCGTGAACCAACACTTCCCCCCCCCCCCCCCCCGGGGGTTACGTACCTTTCTCTTCCCTTACCTAGGGAAATCCACTTGTCAACCTTGCCACTACTCCATGTATCGCACATGCTCTGGATCTGCTCGCAAGGACTCTCGGGTCCATGCGCTACCTCTCCCCAGCGAATGAGAGTCCGACACCTCCTCCCATACAACAGCTCAAATGGCGGCATACCAATGCACTAATGATGTCTGTTGATATAGGATAACTCAACCAAGGATAAATACATGCCGCAACTCCCTCTGAAATCTAATACACATGCGCGAAACATGTCTTCGAGCGTCTGAATCGTTAGCTCGCTCTGAAGTGTCCTCAGACATCATCATGATAAGGTCTAGCTCATTTCTCATATCTCTCATCGAGACTGAGTACCAGGTCAGCTTTTGACTCCACGGCTGAGCCTCCAAAGGTCACCCATATCATGATCCAAATATCTCACTAACTTCCTCCTCGTGACCACTATCCCGGCCCAGGGACACGCGAGTCACGAAATTCTCTTTTCCTCATGCGAGAAAATACAATCCAACCGAGGATCGTCTCAACTCTGATCTCTGGTTTCTACTGCGCATATCCCTTGCACACCTCGCCGCATCTCCTGACAGAGACGGGGACCCCAGGCTCCAAAAACTCAATACTAGGGCTACTCAAGCCCCAAACTTTTCCACATCATACACTGATCGGAGAACATTCCATCATCACATTCTCTTGCCATCTAGTGAGTACTACGGCTCCCCGCAGCATCACAACACCCTCTGACTAGTGAGTACTACGGCTCCCCGCAACATCACAGCACCCTCTGACTAGTGAGTACTACGGCTCCCCGCAGTATCACAACACCCTCTGACTAGTGAGTACTACGGCTCCCCGCAGTATCACAACACCCTCTGACTACTGTGTACTACGGCTCCCCGCAGCATCACAACACCCTCTGACTAGTGAGTACTACGGCCCCCCGTAGTATCACAACACCCTCTGACTAGCTCATGCTCCGCAGACTATCATAGGCAGCAACCCATACTCGACTCGAATATGCATCACAGACTCTGGAGGCAATCGACATATCAAAATGCCCACCCTTGCGAATATCCACTCTCTTAAATAATCTCCCTGGGTGCCCATACCCGGAGAGCTCCCACTAGATCCGTAAATACCTGATATACCACAAGTCGTTTCAACTCAAGATTCACGAGTAACTCTGAAATAAAGATATCATACCCGGATACCTCGGAATATCCCAACAGAACATCACAAGATTCTGCCACAACCACTAATCTCCTGCCCCCAAGCATCATATAGATACAATAATACATTTCATCTGAATCCCGTAATTAGATCTTCATTTTTCCCAAAATGCAACTTCGGTGTATCCAATTTCTTGATTGGAATACGAGGAAACGCTAACGCTACGAAATACGCTGATAATTCTCGGAAACCCTTTTTCCCGCCGCTCAAAATCCAAACAAGGATACGCATACCGACCCAGGAGTTGGCTGCCCAATCATTCTCTATCTACTTGCCCCAACACTGACCACTACCAGATTCCTGACCAATAAACACCTGCCGTGGGGACATTCATCCTTCTCAAACAAGTACTTCCCGCATTAACTCACTCTGACTCCCTTCCCTCGATCACCGACATCTCTGGTCTCATGATTTCTACCGCAGATCTCTATACTCCACTTATAACTGCTCTTGACAAATCTCTGCTTTCTTACATACGGTACCCGGTCTTCCACCACTCAGAGTTCGAACCATCAGCAATTAGCACACAACCATCCCACAACTATTTTCACCAGCAAAATCGCACCTGCCCTTGGAAAGTGCTACACAACGCTCGATAATCCCCTTTAAGGAAATCATTCGACCTCATATACTCTGAACCTCTGATGAACTCCTCAAGAACTTCTCGTCACGACTGCCTCCAGTCGTTCCAAATCTCGTACCAATCTAGTACCCAACAACTCAACTGCTCAATAACATCCCTGGCTTATAAAATGAACCACAAAATCATCGTACCCCTCACCTCAACTCATCAACCAACGTTCCAACACCGGGATCATCCCATGAACAGGGACCCACTCCCATATTCAATACCCAACGTAGATAGAAAACTCTCTGCACTGCTAAACTCGACTGAACTCCCCACTGATACCTCTACTATACATCCTACTATACTCAGATAGGTGTAGTGTGGCCCTCGGCTATCTTAGTCCCAACTGACTATCTGATCATGATAAATTACTGCCTCGCGGCACACATGCTACCTGATACTCTGGTGAAAATTATCATCAATGACAACCTGCAGGGTTTACTCCCGAACCCAAAACTTAAACATCATGTTTCTCATGTTTTGCACACGAACATAATCAGTACCACCCAGATCATTGAAGGTGACATCTCCTTTATCGACTGATCGCTCAACTCAGATCGAAATTCTCCCCTCTCTCTGACCCTTACTAAAATACTCTGAGAGGCTCTCAATCTCCATCTCAAGGGACGCCTCTTCGAACTTAATCATGACGGGATAACCGGCGAACCATAAGCATCATTCACTACGAATCATGGTACTCATTCCATGACATCTCTTCTCAATATGTTACAGTGTATGGTACCCTAACCATAACATCACTTCTCAATCCGCTCCGATGTATGGTACCTGAACCATAACATCACTCCTCAATCCGCTCCGATGTATGGTACTCGAACCATAACATCACTCCTCAATCCGCTCTGATGTATGGTACCCGAACCATAACATCACTCCTCGATCCGCTCCAATGTATGGTACTCGAACCATAACATCACTCCTCAATCCGCTCCGATGTATAGTACTCGAACCATAACATCACTCCTCAATCCACTCCGATGTATGGTACTCGAACCATAACATCACTCCTCAATCCGCTCCGATGTATGGTACTCGAACCATAACATCACTCCTCAATCCGCTCCGATGTATGGTACTCGAACCATAACATCACTCCTCAATCTGCTTTGATGTATGGTACTCGAACCATAACATCACTCCTCAATCCACTCCGATGTATGGTACTCGAACCATAACATCACTCCTCAATCCGCTCCAATGTATGGTACTCGAACCATAACATCACTCCTCAATCCGCTCCTTAGAAACTCCAGAGTACTCCCTGTATCAAGTATGGGTCCTCTGCTTTCAGTAGTACGGGCCCATACTACCTGCCACATCTACCCATACTTTCCACACGGACCATCCTAGAGCTCCTAAGTAGCTGCTCGACCTGCTCCTTCACCAATCCCATCGCGCGTGCTCGCTCCCTAGTGAAATTCTCTACCCTACCAGCGCACTCATTTGGCTAAGGTTACTCCCTAGGCTCTTCCTTGGTCCTCCTACTTCCTAGCTATCAGCTGCTGAAGAGCTCCTAATGATGCCAGCCATCTACCTCCTGAATATCGTGATATTCACTTGGTAGCTGACTCCCATCATCGAGAGTTCCACAAAGCACAAAGCAAGCAACATTCTAGCATTGAAGAATACATAGAAATCACTCTCGGTGATAACTCCACTTTCTCGGCTCATCCTCGAAAGTACCACCGAACTTTGTAACTCTAACCCTCATGGGTTCTAACTGGATACTCTCACTCATCACATACTCAAAAGCATGACACATAAAACAACAAGTCCTAGGCTAAGGCATCACAAATCAGGCCACTCTAGTCCTAAGATATGAAATACCTATCCTGTCTCTAGCATGCAATAATATCTCATAAAGTGCATCATAAATATCTCATAACACAAAAGTAAGGGTATTTTGGGAAATCACCGTTCGAGCTCTGGCTGATTGTACACACTGCTCTTTCTTGCTTTCTCTTTGAACTCTTATTCACTTTTAGAAAATTATTTCTTTGAAAACTTTTCTTACTTCCTCAGTTTGAGTCCAGATTTACCCGATGGCGCATCCGAATCCCTCAAACCAAGGCTCTGATACCAACTTGTAACACCGTAAATTTCAAAACAATTTTTCATTTAAAATAATCATTTTATTCTTAGAAACACTTGTTTAAAATCTCATTCATAATCGAATTACAAAACATAACTCCATTTTCACTTGCATAGAAAACCAGGATCCTCCAAAACATGACTCTTTCTCTGGTGTGTACAATCAAGCCGGTGTCGTCCCGTGATACTGAAAGAACCTGAAAAACATCACACAAAACACTGTAAGCACGAAGCTTAGTGAGTTCCCCAAAATACCACACACATAACACATATTAGCCACTCGAGGCTATAACTCTATGGGTCCGTGCACCCAAACTCTGTGAACCCTCAGGTTCTAACTCTGTGAACCTTCCGGTTCTAACTCTGTGAACCTTCCGGTTCTAACTCTAAGAACCCTCCGGTCCCAACTCTGTAAACATGCACAGCATAAATCACATTGAAATAATGCAGTACAGCACATAACATACATAGCATACAAATACTCTGTCACATAACTCTAGTTACCTACTCAAGGTAAAGTATAGTGAGAAGACTCACCTCGCGTATCCCGGTATCTCACGAATCTTGGAAATCCCTCGTGCTCGATCCTCCGAGCGCTAATCCTCCTATAACATCATATGTCTCTAATTGACACTTTTACCACTAAGGTTGACTATCCCTAAGAAGTCAACATAGGTCAACTCTGGTCAACGGTCAACGGTCAAGTTTGACCGGACTCGGCGAGTGCACTAGGGCGACTCGGCGAGTATAAACGTTTTCACCAACTCTCTATGATTCCTTTTGACACGTCGAGTACTCCCCCTGACTCGACGAGTTCCACCAGGAAGAATCGCGGGGCCACCCCGACTTAACTTGCCGAGTCTCAAGAACAACTCGGTGAGTCCCAGTTCGACTCAGTCCACCTGTCAACCCTCTCTAACTCACCCTGACTCACTGAGTCAACCTATGACTCGACTGGACCACTCACTGAGCGATCTAAAGGCAATCTTCAAGCTACTCGCCGAGTCTGTTCGTCGGACTCGGCGAGTCCATGCCATGCAACCACTCCAACTTGCTTCTAAGGTCAGATCTGCTCCAACAATTCATAGATCTGGCCTTCCTAGACTGATTCATCACGTCAAGTCCCTATCTTGGCGTTCATAACACACCTCATGGCTCATAAATGGTATTTTGACCTAAGGCATAAGGATTCCCATCCAAAACCCCCATTGATTCACAAAAAGCTTGGGCAAAGGGACTCTCTAAACCTCCAAGGGACCAGATCTATGGTCTAAATCGCTTAAGGGACCAAGGAAGCGCTAGATCTAGCCACAAAAGGGCTCAACAAGCCCTAAATCAATGTAACTATCAACGTAGTCAGAGGATAGCTTGAAGATATTACCTCAAATGTGATATTCTGGACCCCAAACTCTCAGGAAGTGGCTCCTCTTGGTTTCCCTTAGCTGATCCTCCCTTTCCGTTGCAAGATGACACCTCCAAGATCAATAACGGCTTCCTACTTTGCTCCAAACACTCACACTCGTTAGGGTTTCGCTCAAGGGACTGGTGAGCACAAATGACGGGCATAAGGCCCTTTAAATAGGTCCCAAACCCGAGAAATTAGGGTTTCATTAAACAGCGCGGACTCGCCGAGTCCATACCTTGGACTCGCCGAGTCTAGGCGCGAACCCGCGTCCAGAATCGCGATCCTACTCGGCGAGTCTGAGCTCCAACTCGCCGAGTCCCCTCACAAGACATCAAAAATGAAAACATAAAAGATACCTGGAATTCCGGGCTGTTACAAGACCTGCCAGTCTAGCTGTTGCAACCAGCTCAGGTGTGGGTTTGTCAATCCCAATATAGATCTATATACAACTATCATGCTCTCCCTCCAGGAGACTTTGTTTACAATACAAGACTTATTGGTAAGGTGAAGCGAATGTCTCACAAAAGTCATTAACGAATTCACGTGTAATGTATTTGAAATTCCTTTTTGTATAAATGTACCCTTTTTGTATGAGTGTGTTATGTGATGTATCATAAACTATACCTATTATAGTTTATCAATACAAGGGTAAAAGTGGTAATGTATATGAACTATACTTTAACATAGTTTATTCAAATGTTTGTATGGAATAGATGTGCTATGATTATTACAAATCGTTATTTCTATGCTTTATCTAGCAAACTCCATTGGTTAACTAGTATATGTCTACATACTAAGACAATATTGTCATATATTGCAATAACATATAATCACATAAAGATATACACCTTGCTCAACATGTTACAAGGTGAAATGAAATACATAGTATTTTTCTGTTGATAACATTTTCTATCCCTATTCTTAGAAAATTTGTAGAAATATCATCAAAGGCGCAAATCAGAATCCAAAAATTCTGAGAGTTTGGAAAATGAGTCTAGTGTCTCTATGATTTTTCTCATGATTTCTAGGGACCTCTAACTTGTGTGACAAGTCCATAATCACAGACTGGTCCAGATTGATGTTTGAAATGATAGGCAGTTTTGTAAAAATCACCATAAGTTGTAGAAACATCGTATGGAGATGTGCAAGTAGTCATTTTAAAGGTAAGAACTTGAAATATTTGCACCTAATACGTTTTTGAGAACTAAAATGTTTAAGTGTCCAAAACAGTCCGTGAATGGAGTCTAACTTTTCTGACGAATGCTGTTAGAAAAGTTTAGTTATGTTCTTGGTGTTTTAACTTGTATTCCCCCCTTAAAACTTAAGAAGACATTAAAATACAGGGGTATGAACTCAGCTTGAGTGATTTCAGTGGGTGAATGTTGAAGATGAGAAGTGTTCAACTCAAGAACACTTGAAGGATCACTTGAAGATTCGAAGATCTAGCATGAATGTGATGATGTTTGTGTAAGCAATCTATGATTTTGAGTAAAGGGAATGTAATAACGAAAAGGAGAATGATGAAACTTACCAAAAATGAGAGAAAGTTTGATGATCAGCCCTTAAATCTTGAAATTTAAGTGAGAGGATTTGAGAAAAGTGATGTTTGATACTTGGAGGAAATGAGGAAAATGAGTGAAGTGAAGAGTGAAAGAGAGTTCTCCAGCTCATTTGGACATGGGTTTGCTTGGAAAGGAGTGGGGTAGTGCCTTGAGGTGACTAGGAGTAGTGGGGAGTATAATGGCTGGTCAATGGAATGGGCATGGGGTGGTTGTTTGTGTCAAATATTATTGCAAGATCCACACTCCACCTCAAAATCTCACTTAATAGATTTTATTCTTAAATAAATATTTCCATAAAAAATATGTCTAAATTATGAATATTTAGGGTCTTATATGCTAAATAATAATTTTTGGAGAAAATCCCACGTTAAAATAATTAAAAACGGGCTTAGAATGTTAAAAATGTCGAAAACCGAGTAGAAAGTGCTGAAATTTGAAGTTCAGGGCAAAGTCTCAGTCATCAGCAGCCTAAAACCGGAGTGGCTTAGTTGCCTGGTTGCGGTCCGAGGAGAATGGGACGCTGCGGATCCGAGCTACTACTGCAGGGGCTCGATGGCTGCGGTCAGCTTGCTGCGGCTCGCTAGCTGCGGTCAGCTTGCTGCGGCTACCCCATTGGGGTCCGAAGACTGTGGCTGCTCAAGGGCCTCGGACTCAGATCATTGTGGCCTCGGAACCAAGAGGACTTGGCCCCTATAGAGAGGCTTTGGCCCTGTGGGGCTATTTTCCAAAATATCTCCCCTCTTTAAGTGTTTTCTCACCAAACCAAGTATCGGGATGCCCCCAAATAATGAAAATAAATCGAAAGGGGTTTTGAGCGATTTTTGGAGAGAGTTCACAATCTTGGAGAGATTTCACATATAGAGAGAGATTTGGGAGAGATTTCACATTCTTCGAGAAATTTGACATAGTTGGAGAGATCTCACATACAGAGAGAGATTTGGGAGAGATTTCACATTCCTAGAGAGATTTGGGAGAGATTTGACATACTTGGAGAGATTTCACATACGGAGAGAGATTTGTAATAAAGAGAGATAGAGTGAAAGAGATTTAATAGAGGTTCTACTTATGACCTTTTTGGGTATCCGGCTTCGCAACGCAAGATCCGTAATATAGAGAGATAGAGTGAAAGAGATTTAAGCCATGTTTTAGTGTCCTACACACTCCCAATGAGTGTGAAATAGTGTTTTATCGATTTGGTTCATTGTTTAGCATTATCAAGGCTAAGGAAATTCACACACACGAATTTTCCAATTGATGTTTTCTTATTAAAATAGTGAGTTGAATAGTAATTACATAACGTAAACCCTAATATACAAGGGCTAATTGAGTCACCAGGTTTTGACTCGTTGACTTTGTTTGACTTCGACTCGACCCGAAATTGACTATTGTCAAATCATCCCCCCGTTAGAGGGAATTTCGTCCTGAAATTTACATTCTGACTGGGACATCAAGAGTTTGGGAAGAGATGTGGGTATTTTTGTTTCATTTGATCCTCGCGTTCCCAGGTGAACTCAGATCCTCATTTTGCGTTCCAACGAACCTTCACAATGGGAATACAACTTTGTTTCGTTCTTTTGATCTCTCAATCCATGATTTCGACTGGTTCCTCCACGAAGTGGAGATTTTCGTTAACTTCGATTTCTTCAAGTGGTATTACGAGTGTTTCGTCAGACAGACACTTCTTAAGGTTCGATACATGAAATGTAGGATGTACTTTATCAAGTTCTTGAGGAAACCGAAGTTTGTATGCCACTGGTCCAATCCTGGAGAGGATCTCGAATGGCCCAATGTACCTTGGATTCAGTTTCCCTTGCTTTCCGAATCGTATCATTCCTTTCCATGGGGAAACTTTTAGTAGTACCCGGTCGCCCACTTGGAATTCCAAGGGTTTGCGTCGTTTGTCTGCGTAACTCTTTTGTCGATCACGAGAAGCCTTCAGTCTTTCTCGAATTTGGACTATCTTTTCCGTGGTCTCTCTTATTTTTTTAGGACCATTGAGGGCGCTGTTGGACTTGCCCCCTAGCCAGTTGGGTATCCCCCACTTCGGCCCAACACATGGGTGATCTACACTTGCGACCGTAGAGAGCCTCGAATGGAGCGACTTTGATGCTAGTGTGATAACTGTTATTGTAGGAGAACTCGATAAGCGGTAAATGGGTATCCCATGTCTTACCAAAATCTATCACATAGGCTCCCAACATGTCTTCTAATGCCTGTATGGTGCGCTCGCTTTGCCCATCGGTTTGTGGATGGTAGGCCGTACTTATGTCTACCCTAGTTCCCAAAGATTTCTGTAGGGACTGCCAAAATCGCGAGGTGAATCTACGATCTCGGTCGGAGATAATGAATATTGGTACACCATGCAGTCGCACAACCTCCTTAATGTATGTTCTGGTTAACTTCTCCATCTTGTCGGTTTCCTTTATCGGCAGGAAGTGCGTAGACTTGGTCAATCTGTCTACAATCACCCATATGGTATCAAGCCCACCTGACGTCTTAGGCAGCTTGGTTATGAAGTCCATGGTTATCTGTTCCCACTTCCACTCAGGTATATCAGGCTGTTGTAGTAGTCCTGAGGGTTTCTGGTATTCCACCTTGACCTTGGCTTAAGTCAGACACTTGCCCACATAAGTCACAATCTTGGCATTCATGTTCGGCCACCAATATAACTTTTTGAGGTCTAGATACATCTTATCCGACCCTAGATGGATGAAATATCGAGTCTTGTGTGCTTCGTTCATGACAACATCTCGAAACCCACCGAACTTCGGTGTCCAGATCCGGTTCATGAGGTAGCGAGCTCCGTCCTCCTTGACTTTTAGGTTTTTATCCATCCCTCTCAATGCCTCACCTATCATATTTTCTGGTTTCAAGGTTTCAAGTTGAGCTTCCTTGATTTGTGTAACCAGGTGCGAATGGATCGTCATTGTCAATGACTTCACCCGGTGACCCGAATATTCATTTCTGCTTAGGGCATCGGCTACAACATTGGCCTTGCCCGGATGATAGCGAATTTCGCATTCATAATCGTTCAGTAGTTCTACCCATCTTCTTTGTTGCATTTTGAGCTCTTTTTGATTGAGAATATGCTGAAGACTTTTGTGATCGGTGAAGATGGTGCACTTTGTGCCGTAGAGGTAGTGTCTCCAGATATTTAAGGCGAACACTACTGCTCCCAATTCGAGGTCGTGGGTAGTATAGTTAACTTCGTGGTTCTTAAGTTGCCTTGACGCGTAAGCGATGACCTTCCCTCTCTGCATGCGCATGCATCCGAGACCCTTATTTGAAGCATCGAAATACACCACGAAGTCATCAGTTCCTGCCGGGAGAGACAAGATCGGCGCACTGCATAAGGCTTGTTTTAACGTTTGGAAGGCGGCTTCTTGTTTATTTTCCCACTTGAACATCACACATTTCTGATTCAAAGTGGTAAGGGGTTTAGCAATCTTGGAGAAGTTCTGTATGAACCATCGGTAGTAGCCTGCGAGTCCCAGAAATTGTCGGATTTCTGTTAGCGTTGTAGGTGCTGATAAGTTTTCGATCGCCTTGATTTTTGAGGGATCCACGTGAATCCCTTTCTTGCTAACCACATGGCCATGGAATCCCACTTCTCGGAGCCAAAATCCTAACTTCAAAAACTTAGCATAAAGCTTCTCGGCTCTTAAAGTCTCCAGTATTAGTCGCAGGTGTTGCCGGTGCTCTTCTTCGCTCCTTGAATAGACCAAGATATCATCGATGAACATGATCACAAATTTATCTTGCAAGGGTCGACTCACTCGGTTCATCAGATCCATGAACACCGCATGTGCGTTTGTTAATCCGAATGGCATCACTACAAATTCGTAGTGTCCATAGCGAGTTCTGAATGCCATCTTGGGGATATCTTCTTCTTGAACTCGCAATTGATGGTAACCCGACCTCAAGTCGATTTTTGAAAAGTAGCTAGCTCCCTGAAGTTGGTCAAAGAGGTCATCGATTCGGGGTAGGGGATATCGATTCTTGATGGTAAGTTTGTTTAACTCCCTATAATCAATGCACATGCGAAAGGTTCCATCCTTCTTTTTCACAAATAGAAATGGTGCTCCCCAGGGTGAAATGCTCGGTCTGATGAATCCCTTGCTTAATAGTTCGCTCAATTGACTAGACAGCTCTTGCATTTCTGCTGGTGCGAGGCGATATGGTGGTTTGGCTACGGGGGTAGCACCGGGAACCAAGTCGATTCGGAATTCGACTTGTCGTGCCAGCGGTACACCTGGCAAGTCTTCTGGGAATACGTCGGGGAAGTTACACACTTCCGGAATGTCTTTGATGTCCTTTACCCCTTGATTCTTATCTACGACGTGGGCTAAGAAGGCATGGTATTCCTTTCGGAGATACTTTTGAGCCTTGACACAAGAAATGATTTGTAGGTTTGTACTGGGTTTATCACCGTAGACGAAAAGATTTTCGTCATTTGGCAGATGGAGGCAGACGGCCCTTTCGTAACATAAAATGTCGGCACGATTAGCACTTAATCAATCCATACCAATGATGATGTCGAAACTTTTTATTGTGACTGGCATTAGATAGATTTTGAACGAATGGTTTTCTAGAGTGAGGGTACACCCTATGTAAATATCATTAGCGCGCTCAACCTTTCCGTTTGCCATTTCTACGACGTATGAATCTTTTAATGACTGGGGATTTTGTTTAAGTAAATGTTTGAATTGGTGACTAACGAAACTCTTTTCTGCCCGACAATCGAAAAGTACGCATGCATAAGAGTTATTGAGGAGGAACGTACCGGTAACCACTGTAGGATCCTTGACTGCTTCCCCATGTCCTATTGCTAGGAACCTCCCTACACCACCAGCATTAGGAGTTTGTGCCTTGGGGCAGTTTCTCCTAAAGTGTCCTGCTTCACCACATCCATAGCAGGTTTGGCTTGCCCCTGCATTGACAACTTGGTTGCTCGGTTGTGCTGGCACTTTACAGAAACGAGCGGTATGCCCTTTCTTGTTGCAGCTTTTGCAGTGCATTTCCCGACAAGCACCATTGTGGTGGTAGTTGCACTTGTTGCACTTAGGAAGATTTCCAGCATATTGCTTCGGTGGTGTTGGAGTGGTAGCAGTAGTGGCAGCACGGAAAACAACAGTCTGTTGTTTCTTTACGGGGTCCAGTGCCTGTTGCTTCTTTTCATGGTTCCAGAACTTATACTTGTGGTTTCCTCCTTTTGCATGGTCGGTGGTGGCGATCACGGTACCACGGCTGGCCCTGTGATCGATAAGTTACTGTGCCAATTCCTTGGCACTCTCAAAGGTAGTAGGTTTCGAGGCCAGTACACTATCTTGAATCTGGGATGATAGTCCCCAGAGGTATCATTCCACCTTTTTCCCTTCTGGAGTGACCATTGATGGACAGAGGAGCGCTAGGTCATTGAACCGGGCAATGCAAGCTTCAAGATCTGTGCCCGACATTCTGAGGTTCCAGACTTCTTCTTCGAGTTTTTGGATCTCGCCCCTCGGGAAATACTCCTTTAGCATTAATGCTTTCAAATCTTCCCAGCTTATGGAGTTAGCCACTGAAGGAGTAAGTGATTTAACTCAGCCATTCCACCAAGTGAGAGCCCTACCGATGAAAGTGAATGCCACGAGCTTGACCTTGCTTGCTTCGGGACAAGCACAGATTTTGAAGACTGCTTCGGTCCTTTCGAACCATTGCATCAGTGTGATGACGCCCCCGCTCCCATTGAAGGTATCAGGTTTGCCATTTGTGAAGTCCTTGTAGGTGCAATCCTTTGTGCGCCCTGAACTATCACCCTGGTTAGAGGGTGTGGCACCAAATCTGGAACCACCATTGCCATTAGGGCCGATTTGTGACATAGCTGCTGCCACAGCTGTTGTTACTGTAGCCTGGAACATTGCTGGGTCAAATTGTAGTGGCAGCGGTGGAGAAGGTGGTGTTGCGCTACTGGAAGGTCTTGGTCTTTTCCTTGGTGGCATAGTTCTCTCATAATTTTAAAATGACAAGTCGGTAAGACTTCAATAGTAATAACGAGTCGAGTGTTACTAGTTTTTATCTCATTTGTATTATGCCCCGATTTTATTACATTAGCAGGTAATTCATAGAAAAGTTTATGCAATTAAACTTATGAATTTAATAGTGTTGACCCAAACAGAGTCATGTGCTTGGTTCATGTCAACATCCAATGAAGTAAAATGCATGCCAAATTCATTGATAACTTTTTAGTACATATTGTTTTGAGAAAATTTGACCTCACAAGGGTTTACATTACATCAAAATAAAAGATGATCCTTGGCAGCACAAAAGCCCTTCCGACTAGTGTAGTCACTTAGTCGCGGGGCCAACCTATCCGCAATAAAAAGTAGCACCAGCGCATACCCGAAATCCTAGTTTTATAACAAAACATGAACAATGCGAACACTACTCGCGGCGGGTGGCATCTAGTCCATGGTGGCCCTGGGATGAGGTCGAGGCTCCCTGAAGCTCTGCAATTTGGCGTTCGGCCGCGATCACTCTCTCTTCGAGAGCTAAGTACCTCTCCTGGTACTCCTTTACCTCCGCTCGAGCAGTGGTAAGGTCCTCGACAAGTTGGTCCACTGGATAGAAGTCCCTTTCCAAATCCCTGGTGCATGCATCGGTGGCTGCCGTAACAGCGCTGAGATTTCGAACCTGATCTGCCATTTCCCTACTCTGGTTCCCCAAGTTCGTGATGTGTTGGACCATGAGGGGGAGGGCTCTGTCAGCCAGTCCATCGTGGCTGAGGTCATAGTAACCTCGTTGGTCGCCATATGGTGACCGTTGACGTTGTTGTCGACTCCACCTCTCGATCATGGTTGCCCAACGGGGCTCAGGCCCGTTGTGGCCAGAGCGGTTCGCGGGCACCCTGGTGATGTAAGGAGGGTTCAAGACTTCCTCCTCTGGTTCTTCTTCACTTTCGTCCTCAACCATATCTACCTCGTCATCTTCCTCTTCTTCTTCTTCTTCTTCATCTACCTCCTCTTCTTCTTCTTCATCTACCTCCTCTTCTTCTTCTTCTTTGGGTTCCTCTTCGGGATCCTCTTCAATCAGCTCTTCGGGCTGTTCTTCAATCCAGCCGGCATTTCCCTGATTGGGAAAATATGGATCTCCTGGTAAGTGGAATCCTGCCATGTCGTCTGCGCGAGAATAGCGGTGTAAGAAGCAGGTAATGGTTAATAATAATAACATTGCGCTATAGCAACATACAAATACTCCTATAGTATTTTAAATATTTAGATTTGGTTCTTAGAGCATTCTTTGTAGAGTGAAGTTAGGTTATTAGATTTGTTGCCCCTACGACTATCCCCCGGTATGAGTAAGTCACTTCTCGGACATATATAGTTGATCAGGCTATATCCTTCCCAGAACTGATTACTCATACCAAGGCATACTCATAGCGTTCAACTCCTCTTCTTTTACTTTATGTTCTTCTAGTTATGACACTACGCGAGTATGTAATGCATGTAGGTCTACTTTTAAACGAGAAAACTATTTATTTTCTAAAAGTATAACGCGTTAAAATGTTTTTAAAAAAATCAGAGTCTTTTAGTCCCAAATGTGTTTATAGTTCGTATATCTTATGTTGTTTGATATACTTAATTCACTATAAACTGTGCTCTGATACCAATCTATCATACCCCCAAACCAAGGATGGCGGAAACGTCTAGGGGTGGAGGACTTCATGTATAGCAGGGGTGGAGGACTTCATGTATAGCATCATAACAATAATTGCAATAGTGATTTAAGCAAACACAACCAACATATATATAATTGAAAAAGTTACATCATTGTATGAATTACATGTTTCCAAATCAATTACAATATGTTGACAAAATGTGAAATGTTTAACGTCTTAACGTCCCATCCTCAAAAGCACTTGGTTACCTGCTTAGTGATTTCCTGAGAATACAAGTTATTTGAAAAAGTGTCAACACAAAGGTTGGTGAGTTCATAAGCATTTGTAGGCAGTTTATGAAAAGCTTTTTCTTGTAAAAGTGGTGTTTGTTCCAGAAAATCCAATATTTTCCTTAATATGTAAAAGTAGTCTTAAAACCCAAAGACCAAGGTGTACAAGTAATTTGCTATACTTATGATAAAATAATGCAAGTTTAAATCTAGGTAAACTTGTTTGATCTACATGAATTCCCCGTAAATTCTATGTTTGTTAATACTTAATGTGAGCTATTATAACCATACTATGACCTAGTTGGCCTGAAATAACATTCTTCAGGCGTCAGAACTGTTATGACATTTGTCA